>NC_059274.1:5752500-5762500 GCF_017591435.1 Portunus trituberculatus
AGGCAATGTAAGGGAAATGGAGTCTGAAAATGGGAAGGCGAGGAAAGGGGTAAATAAAAGGAGAGGTTAGAAAGGGTTGGATAAAGGGAAAAGAGGTAAATATAGAAAATGGAAGAAAAGAGGTTCAGAAAAAGAGTTATAGAAAACTGATACAAAAAGGGATAAATGGGGAAAGGAAAAGGAATGTGTAAAAAGAGTAATGTAAAAAAAAAGCGATGATATGAAAGTAGATAAAGTGAAAGGAAAGTAGATAAAAGGCAAAGGGAGAATTAATGTATGGAAAAAGCAAGAATACAGTTAAAGAAGAGTTAGCGACACACAATAAAGGAAAAGGAAAATGTACAAAGGGAAAGGGAGAGAGGGAAAATAAGAAGTCAGGACCATACAATAAAGGAGAGAAGGGGAAGGAGAAAAGAGAGTATGGAACAATGTGGAATTAACAACTGACGATCAAGGGAAGAGGGAATGCAGCTGAAAATAAAAACGAAACGAAACTTACCGAAGAGAGAGAAGAGCGGTATAGAAATTTAAGTACTTAAGTGAATGAAAACTTAATGAAGGAAAGAAAAATGATATTAAGAGATAAAAAGAAATGGGAAAGTAAAAGTAAATAGGGCAAACGGTAAAAGAAATACAATAAAATATATAGTAAAGTAAAAATTAAAGAATCCTGGAAGATAAATTGAAGGAATTAACATAGATAAATAGAACAGCAATAAAACAACACAAAAAATGAGAATAATAGGAAGACAACAATTAAACAGGATGAATAGAAGTAAATAGAATAAAATGTAAATAAAGTAAATATTCTTGAGTCCTGGAAGCTAAATGGAGGAAGGAATTAACAGATAGATAGAAACACAGTAAAAACAACATAAAAACATAGGAATAATAGGAAGACACGAAGAGTAAAAAGCAAAATAGAGTACATACCAGAGAAAAAAAAGGAGATAGAAGGAAGAAATGAATGAAGGGATAGGTACATACATACGTGGAGCCCTGTAGGTCGTGGCCAGCTGTGATAGGCCCATCAATAACCCAAAAGAGGCAGCACTATCGACACTTTGAAAGGGGGAACTAGTACACGGTGATGAAGGGTGACGCATGGCCCTTCCCCCCTTCCTCCAGGACCGACACACCGTCCCCGTGACACCGCCTGACCCTTTCCCGGCGGCACCTTGACCTAGCACGGGCTTTTGACCTTCATGTGGTGACGTGTCGCTTAGCTTATCTCAAAGGAGGGTGAGTGATGATGGGTAACTGGAGGGAAGAGGAGGAAGAAGAGGAGGAGGAGAGGAGGGGAAAAGATGAATATTTCTTTTAGAGAGTGCAAATAAAAATTAAGAGAAGAAAGAAGAGTAGGAGGAAATATGAGAGGATCAGGATAATGTTAGAGAGGAGAAAAGAATGAATATGTGTTTAATAAAGAGAATAAGTAAATTGAGGTATTAATAGGGATGTATTTTGTATTTTCGTTTCGGTTATTTGTAATTTATTTTCTATTTTCATGAATAAAAGGAAGATTTGTGACTTGGTTTTGAATGGCAGGTAATCAACGTGGGAAAATTTTATTGGTCTCTCTCTCTCTCTCTCTCTCTCTCTCTCTCTCTCTCTCTCTCTCTCTCTCTTAGTTAATCAGCATTACCTGGATAAATTATGGTAAAAGCCTGGACTCTTAGAATGCTTTATGTCTCTTAAATTACACACACACACACACACACACACACACACACACACACACACACACACACACACACACACACACACACACACACACACACACACACACACACACACACACACACACACACACACACACATTTGTCTTAACTAGAAAAATAAGAAAATAAGTGATGCTAATAATCACTACGATAATAATAACAATAATGATAATAATAATAATAATGATAATAATAATAACAATAATATTAATAATAATGATAATAATAACTGTAAGAATAATAACAGTAATAGTAAAGTAAAAAAGGAAAGAGACGACCTGCAAAATCAGAGCTTCAATTTGGAATTGTCCTCAGATTTACTTCTATTTTATAACATTTTTCCTACCACTTTCCTTTCTCCATTCACGTCTCTCTCTCTCTCTCTCTCTCTCTCTCTCTCTCTCTCTCTCTCTCTCTCTCTCTCTCTCTCTCTCTCTCTCTCTCTCTCTCTCTCTCTCTCTCTCTCTCTCTCTCTCTCTCTCTCTCTCTCTCTCTCTGATAGCAAAATAATCACCTAATAGCCGCTAGAAAAGTTTTAATTCGTTTTTGAAGAAAGATATGGCCCCAAATTTCTCAGGCGTTTCCTTCCTTTTTTGTTTTCGTTTTCTTTTCGTTTTCTTTAGTCTTGTGTAAAAATTTCCTTCTCTCCTCGCCACGCATACGTCCAGGCATTATTCTTTTCAAACAATAAATAACACCCCACAAGAAATGACCTTTTTACCTGACAGAAATTCTCATACATCTTGGTAATCTTTTTTTTTTCCTGTTTCTTCCACTTGTCGTTATTTATTTCCTTCGCACCCTCTGCCCCCCTTTTTTCAACTTTAATTTCCCCCTGTCCAGATGTTGCGTTAATCCCTCGCCTCGTCTTTTTTTTTTCTTTGCATTTTCAAGTCGTTTGTATCAATGGTTTTCCTTCTTATTCCAGTTTCATTCTTTACTTAAGGTTTGTTAGTTTCTGAGGATAATATACGAGGATAGATAATTAGAGAGTTGTTTCCCAGTAGAGAGAAATGATACAAGAAGGATTAGACACAACATACAACACAAATATCAGTTTTTTTTTCTTGTATTACTGAGAATAAGGTACAGACAATTCCCTTGATGTTCAGCAGAAGAGAGAGAAGGGGATATAAAAGGAAGGATTGGATGGAACACCTACAGGAACACTACGTACAACACAAACAACGCAATCAACATTGTATATTTAGGCCACAGGCAAGAGTAAATACAACACAACAAATACAACAGAATACATACAAAATACAGCACCTAAACGCTTTGAAGTACAACACAAGAGACCCACACCAAACTTAGGATAACTTATTGTAACGTTAAAACAACTAAAGGAAACGTTTCAGAGAAGAAAACGTAAATAAAAGCAACTGGACAGAACATTCAAGAAGAGAAACGCAAAGAAACCAAATTAAAACGTTCAAGGCGAGAAAACGTTCAGAAAGACAACAAAAGAGAACGTTGAACTAGAAAACATTTAAGAGGAAGTAGGAAACTGGGTCACCGCTCCACGTTTAAGCACCTCAGCTGGATAAAGGAGTAAACGTTGAACACAGCAACGTTAATCGTGTGTGGACGTTAATCGGCATAAACTATCATTACAAGGGGGAGGGAGAGGGAGATGGGGAAGAGGGGGATAGGCCAAGGTTATTTACGAGGGCGGCCATTATGAGGAGCGAGAGAAGATACGAGCGGAATTCCCTGTTCAGTGGCTCGTTTCAGAGGGCGTAACTTCTTCCCCCTCGCTGAGAATTACGGCGTGGAGCGAGTGCGGCGAGTGATATTGAGGCTGGACTCGTTTTATCGCCACACCTCATGCGGTTTTATCACGATTGTTATTGCTGTCACTTCGTACTATCTGTTTTAATTATTGCTTCTCGTTGTTACGGTTCCCCTGCTGGCTGTGTCGTGGCTACTGGTGTTTGCATCTGCATATACCACTACTGTTGTTGTTACTACTGTTACTATTATTGTTCATCTTACTATCGCTACTGCTGTTTCATTAATACTTCTACTACTACTACTACTGCTACTACTGCTACTGCTACTGCTACTGCTACTGCTACTACTACTACTACTACTACTACTACTACTACTACTACTACTACTACTACTACTACTACTACTACTACTACAACTACTACTACTACTACTGCTACTACTACAACTACTGCTACTATTACTACTACTACTGCGAAAAAGATAATACTTTACGACTGTCAAAGTAATTATTTTCCCTTTAAGAAGGCATACATAATTATCTAAATCCCCTTTTCAGAATGACACTACGAAAATCACTTACGTAACTATCCTTTTTTTTTTTTTTTTTTTTACTTTCTGCCACTTTCCGCCTTTCATTGTCACCCACAAAGCTGCCTGGGAATTTATATGCTTACGTCCCTGGCTGTCCTCACATAAGCCTTTGATCCGTTTCCACCTTTATTCCAGGCATTTACATATCATTCAGTACCTAATTACCACTTCTGAAACACCGCCAGCGTTCCTTTACCTTCCCTCTTGCTGCCGTCACACTTGGAATGTCTCTTATTTCTCCGGTGGCAGTTCACCGCGCCACACCTACCAGGAGCACTTCGCGAGGCTGTGGGGCGTCCATAGTGTCTCTGTATCTCTTTCCGCTGTCTCAGTAACGGGGCACACTGGGAGGAAAATGACCGTGTGGGTGGCTGAATTAGAGTAAGAGAGAGAGAGAGAGAGAGAGAGAGAGAGAGAGAGAGAGAGAGAGAGAGAGAGAGAGAGAGATATCAACCGAGACTAACAAACAGACATAGACAAATAGACATCTACAGACAGACAAACAGACAGAAAACCGGACAGCACGCACATGTTAAATAATGAAAGGCAGACAAGAAACACAAGCAGACAGACACAGAGGTTATAATGGGAACGAAATAAGGAAATCAGAAGAAAAGAAAGAAGTGAGGGAAGGAGGGAGGGAGGGAAGGAGAAAGACAGAGGGAGTGAGAAAGGGAGAGAAATAGATTCAGGGATTTAAGCCATGATTGGTTCTCGGGGTGAGGGGGATGAGAGACACTAACTTAATGCCATATTCCAATCTTTTCTAATCTTTTCCTGAACCTCTTCCAGTCCGTTTTTCTCTCTTCATCATCTCTATTTTTTCTTCCTCCATCAGTTATCATTTCTGCACTTTTTCCTCCTTTTTATCTGATGAGAAAAAAATGGAATAATAATGAGGACAGTGCATCATTTTGTCTTCATCTTGTCTACATTTCACATTCTTAAATTCCTGTAAAATATTTGATACTATAAGCTGAAAAACAAAGGGGCTAGCGACTGATTTTTTTTTTTTTTTCATATTTTTTTGCCCTTGACCAGTCTTTCCTTCTTACATAAAAAAAGTTCCAGAGCTAACTAGTGATCTGGTACTGTTACTATTGATAACATAATACAAGTGGCTCATTAGGACAAATTGTTTACGGAAAGTTTGATGGAAAAACAGCTTCTGGTTAGTAACGCGGGTATCTGTTTAGTTCCTTGTTATTATTATTAATTCACTCATTGTAGAAGTGGATAGAGTAAAGCAAGTATTCACCCATCTGATAATTCTCTCTCTCTCTCTCTCTCTCTCTCTCTCTCTCTCTCTCTCTCTCTCTCTCTCTCTCTCTCTCTGCGTGAATAAGTAATAGACGCCTGAAGGCAACAGTAGAAGCTTTACCCAAGACCAAATTCTTGTCCCCTGCCACCCCTCCCCTCCTCCTGCCCACCGCTCCCCCACACCTCCCCGCCAGCCTGCCATTCACCATTCACCATTCACTCTCCTCACCGCGGCCCTTTTCATCACCACTAACTGACGCCACCTCTCTCTCTCTCTCTCTCTTGATTTTATGCATAATTTTGATATTTATTGTTAAATTTCCGTGTCTGTTTTATTCTTGATTTATTTTCACATTTTTTTTCTTATATTCATAGACAAAGAAAATAACAAAAAGAAGAAAATAAGAAATACACACACATATAAATACACACACACACACACACACACACACACACACACACACACACACACACACACACACACACACACACACACACACACACACACACACACACACACACACACACACACACACACACACACACACACGTCACCCTCACCTTTACATACTCCTAAGTCATGCCAGCTTTACAGCGTCGCCTTATCACACGCTTATCTCACAACGTTCCTCCCCTCCCACCTGCTCTCCGTTGCAGTCTCATTATTCGAGCTAAATGGTAGAAGGGAGTCTCGAGGGAAGTAGCCAGGTAGTGAAAGCTTCCTCTGGTCTACCTGCCTTATCTGGGTACAGGTAGAGGCGGGAGTTTGCACAGGAAGGCCACGGAGGAAGGGTAGCAGAAGTAATGGTGAGAATGAGGCTTTGGTGGAATGGTGCTGATGGTGTGGGGTGGGGTAATGCGAGGTTTCTGTACGCATAACAGTAAGGTGAACAGTAAAACAACGTATTTTTCTAACATGCTTCGCTTAATCACACGTTGACAGTCACGCAGGTATAACAGAATAATAGAACCAAAACAGTTACCCAGAAAAGCGCATACATACCCATAATAAAACATAGAAACCGAAAAAAAACAGGTAGTAAAACATCCAGACAGGCAAACAATCCTAGACATACAATCACACGACAAAACAAGAAAGCAGACAAGCACAGCCAAACAGCGACAGACACACACCAAAGCTAAAGCATGAGACGACCAAATGAACACGGTATTTCTGCCTCGACACAATTCCCAAACAAGTCTTGCTTTTCCTCACCAGAATGAAAGCGAACACCAATCACTGACTCGGGCTCACTGATTGGCTGAGTCTTCCTGTGACGTCATGAGGGACAATGGGACGGCAGCTGAGTTTGGAAAATCCTTCGATAAAAGATAAGACTTTCTGCAATCCGTAAGAGTGAAAATATCCTTGGCCGAGTGAGCAGTGGTGTTGGCGTGACCTTGAGGGCGTTAGGAGAGTGACGGAAGGTAAAGAAAAGGCAAAAAAAGGTGATAAAGGTGAACTGAAATAATTTGGGAACTGAGTATTGGTGAGAAGTACACTGGTGAAGGCACAGAGAGAGAGAGAGAGAGAGAGAGAGAGAGAGAGAGAGAGAGAGAGAGAGAGAGAGAGAGAGAGAATAAAAAGAAAGAAGAATAAATGCAAAATATAGTGAGCATTGACTAGCAGCAAAAAAGGATAAGTAAGAAAAAGGAAGACAAAGAAGAACTACGCAAGATACACTAGAAAATAAACAAAGAAAAGACAAAAAAAGGATATATGAATAAGGAAAACAAATACATTGCTACCATAAAGCCAGTAAGTAGTAGGAAGGATGATGAATTGAACAAAGAATAATGAAGGGAAACGTGTGAGAAAAAGTGAGGTGAGTAAGAAAGGATGAGAGAGAGTAAAGGATAAGTGAAGGCGATATATGGTTAGCTAGAAGGGGGATTCAATAGCAGGGTGTTAGTGTGTGATAATAGGGTGCCCTGGGCGGAATAAGGGAGAGCGGTGGGGAAGCAGTGTTCAGAATAGGGTGGCGCCAACAAGGGAAGGGAATCTACTCCTGTTTCACTGCTCCTGTACAAATAAAATCCCTTTATATTTGTATTTTCCTCTCTATCAGAATTCCACGCTCTCCACCCGAACTTTTCAGATCTTTTTTTTCTGTCTTTTATCACGAAAACTCCTGAACAACAGTGAATGGAGAGAGAGAGAGAGAGAGAGAGAGAGAGAGAGAGAGAGAGAGAGAGAGAGAGAGAGAGAGAGAGAGAGAGGGAGATGGAGAGAGATGATTTTTCCACCCCACGCTTACTTTAACACACAAGACAAACACAAGTACAAGATCTTAAAACTTCCCATCTTTCCCCTTTACAGTTATCTTCGAACAAAAAGGTGAACACAAACAGTAGTAGTACAATTTTCCCCGCCTTCTAACTTAATTTCAGCCTTACGCACCCAAGCCTCGTAGGTAAAAAGTAGTGAAAGAAAATAAAGCAAACTCTGAACGAAAAAAAAAAAAAACACTATGAGATAACTGAATACAGAGAGAGAGGGAGAGAGTGAGGGAGATAGCGCGAGAAGGGAACGGTTTGCCAGGGACACTCTTGTACCCTCCTCTCTCTGTGTCCTTTGAAGAGGCAGTGTTGTGGTGGTGGTGAGAGGTGAGAGGATAGCGTTCTTGCGGCGTGGGATGGATATACAGGAGAGCAGGCGAGGGAGTGGATAGTCTGGGTGGTAAACAGTGATGGAATAAGTGGGTGGGCGGAGGACACTTGCTTGGTGGGGCGGAAGAGGGAAAGATGGAGAGGTTAACATGTGATGGAGAGAGTGTGAGAGTGTGAGGTGGAATGAAAAGCGCGGAGAGAGAAAAATTGATGAAATTAAGGAGGGTAAATGGTGTGTGTGTGTGTGTGTGTGTGTGTGTGTGTGTGTGTGTGTGTGTGTGTGTGTGTGTGTGTGTGTGTGTGTGAGAGAGAGAGAGAGAGAGAGAGAGAGAGAGAGAGAGAGAGAGATAAGAAAAAAATAACGTAAAAATATTAAAATAAGAACTGAAGCTAATGATAACAGAGGAAGAAATGAGTAGAGAGAGAGAGAGAGAGAGAAAAAAAAAAAAAACACAATACAAAATCATGGCAACTGTATTATTCTAACACTAATATCAAGACCAATTTCGTGGCTGTACATCAGTATATATTTTTGCTCACAATAAATCATGAAAGTTTTGGTCAAGTTCTTCCTTCCATTATGAAAACAGTTCTTGAGCGTAACAAATGACCTGCTAGATGCAACACATTAATATTATCATGTTAAAGAAACGCTAATTTGAAAACACACAAACACTTCACTTCATTAGTTCCGGTCACGGTCAACTTAAGTCTGTAATTTGTTATACTTTGACACGTCTAATTAACCGAAGTTATTAGGAGCTCATACAAATTGATAGATTATAAGAGTTTCAGTCTCGGCCTTCTCCTCTGAACATTCCCATCATCCTTCTTATTATTTATCACGTTAATTTAATCTCTCCTACACGTACACTTGCTCTCTCTCCGTCCATCCTTCCTTTTGTCTTTCTGTCATTCCTTTTCACTTTCAAATAGCTCCCTTGTATTTCTCTTTTGTATTTCAAGCGGCCAACTAAAGCTATGCGTCATTGTTATTTTTTTGTTTCCTTATTAGCCAGTATGTTCTCGTTTTTCCTTAGTTCTCTTCATTCAAAGTTCTATCTTCCTCCTCTCCTTTCTTTACTTTCCTTTAAAACTCCCAATTCTACTTCCTCTCAGTTTTTTAAATCCACACTCCCTCCAGTCAGTTCTTCTCATTTAAAGTCCTAACACCATACCTTCCATTTTCCTTAAAACACTTCTTCACTCCCATTCATTTTTCCTTTTTTTTTTTTTAACTCTACTACGGTCGTGTCTCTCTTCCTTATTCTCATTTCTTCCTTGCTACCCCAACTTCGTTTTAATTACATCTTTCCTATTTTCTTTATAAAACTCAAGTATATCCTTCGTCCTTTCTCTCCCTCTGTTTCTCTTTTCTACCTTACCTTCAGCCCATGTTTTTTCCAGGTTTCTTGCATGGCTGCCTTCCTTACCTACCTTCCTTCCTTTCTTTCTCTTTCTTCGTTCTTCTCTTCCTTACATCCATTCCACGTCTACATGTTTTCTCGTTTTCCTTCTAGACTCTGCCCCAGTTCGCTTCCCTTACCTTCCTTCCCTCCCTCGCTCCTTCCTACCCTCTCTCCATCTCACCCTCCACTTTCTCGGACGGTCTTTCCCAACTACCAAACTTGGATCATTCCCGGTGTTCCGTGCGTCCACTGTGGCTAATTCATTATTTTTATGGCCCTACCTAAAACTGATTTCTCGTTCCATCGATGAGCGAAATGAGAGTCGCTTTAGCCAAGGCCAATAGCTGTCCGTCTCTTGGCTTCCTCCATTACTCAAGATTCGCAGCGTCTCTCTCTCTCTCTCTCTCTCTCTCTCTCTCTCTCTCTCTCTCTCTCTCTCTCTCTCTCTCTCTCTCTCTCTCTCTCTCTCTCTCTCTCTCTCTCTCTCTCTCTCTCTCTCTCTCTCTCTCAAAAAAAAAAAAAAATACGCCAGACTTTTCGGAAACTCTAACGATAAACTGTTATGAAAAACAGCGCCGGGTTAAGCGATTCCAATACATTGTCCGGGAGAGAATTGTTCGGTTTTAAAAGGATTAATGAGCACTAAGTTTCCAGGATTATAACAGCAGCGTA
>NC_059274.1:5767500-5780000 GCF_017591435.1 Portunus trituberculatus
GGGGATCAAGACAGATAAGGATGAGGAGATTGAAGAGGAATAGGAAGAGGAAGTGGAAACAGAAGTATAAAGAGTAGGAAGAGAAAGAGGAGAAAAGAAGGAGGAAGAGGAGGAGAAGGAGGAAAGTTACCGGTTCCTGTAAAATTGAATAGATACAAAGTGTTAGAAATTAATGTAATGCATAAAGAGAGATATCATACATATAAAAGCAGAAAGTAAAGAAATGGTAAAGAAAAATATCAAGAGCGAAAGAAAAAGGAAATATAAATAAAGAAAAGGAAGCATGAAGGAACATTTTCTTCACAATTTATACATATAAGTATATATTTCAGAGAGAGAGAGAGAGAGAGAGAGAGAGAGAGAGAGAGAGAGAGATGGAAGCTAAATACAAGATATCCTGGACAATACACGTGTGTCTTGATGATTATATTGGGAAGAGAGATAATGGAAACCTCTCTCTCTCTCTCTCTCTCTCTCTCTCTCTCTCTCTCTCTCTCTCTCTCTCTCTCTCTCTCTCTCTCTCTCTCTCTGTATGTGTGTGTGTGTGTGTGTGTGTGTGTGTGTGTGTGTGTGTGTGTGTGTGTGTGTGTGTGTGTGTGTGTGTGTCTGTGTCAGTGTGTGTCTGCTTACCAAAAGAACTAATGTAAATCCTGTAATATTAATAAAAAAAAACATTTCTCACTGAACCAGCGCAGAAGACAGACAAACAAACAAACCAGAGAAGGAAACAAGTAAACAGAGAATCCCTGAGAGAACTATAAAATGAGATTGCTGGGAAACGAGGTAAAGAAAACAAGGAGAAAAGGAAGAGAAAGAGAGGGAGAAGGAAAGCGATACGATAAAGAAAAGAATGAGGGAAGGAAAAAGAATATGGAATGAAAGAAATAAAGAAAGAAATTAAAGAAATATAGAAGAGAAAGAAGGAGAGAATGGAAGGATAGGAGAAGGAGGAAAGTGAGTGAGGGAAAATTCATGTAGAGAGTAGAAGTGCAAAATGACTAATATAAAAGGAATAGAAAGAATGTGATAAAAAAAGAAAAGAAAAATAGAGAGGAAAAAACGACCATCTTTAAAAATCAGTTTGAGGAAAGTAATGAATAAAAATTAATGAAGAAATGATTTTTTGAAGAGCAATTTGGTCAACATAAAAAAAAAAAAAAAAATGACGAATACGAACAACAATACATAAATCCAAAAGAAAAGAAAAGAAAAGGAAAACAAAAAAACAAACACAAAAATAAACCAATGCCAAAAATATCACAAAACTGAGAGGCAAATATAAATGAATGAAAACAGGTTAAAAAAAGGAGAGCAGTGAAGGAAATCAAGAGAAAAGAAAAGAAAGGAATGGGAGGAGAAAAGTGGAGAGTGATGGACGAAGGAACACCAACTGATGGGATTCTGAGGAGAGCAATTCCGTGTCTTGCACAGTCAGAATGAGAGAGGGGAGGGGAGGAGGAGAGGAGAAGAGGAAAGAGAAATGTAAAGGGGGGGAAGAGAAAGAAGAAGGAAAAAGGGGAAGAGGGAAGAGAAAGGGGAGACAGAATAGGGTGATACAGAAGAAACAGGAAGCGAATTTGGCTACGAAGGAATGAGGAAGAAGAGAAGAGAGAGTAAACCAGGAAAAAGAAAGAGTTAAAAAGAAATGAGTTAAATAAATTCAAGACAACAAGAGAAAATGGAATGTATGATGGATAAAAAAGGAAGAAATAATACATAAGTGACGAGAAAAGGGAAGGTAAAGAAGTAATAGGACTGAGAAAATAAGGAAAAAAAATGAAAAGAAAGATGATTGAGTAAAGAATTAAATAAAAAACATCTAGGATAACGAAAAAAGCAAACAAAAGATAAGAAAAGAGAAAGGCATAGAAAAGAGAGAGGAAAAGTGAAACAAGGAAGGGAGAAGAAACAAATATATAATAGAATACAAAAAGTGGTATAAAGCGCTGGAAAACAAAAGGAGGAAAAGGGAAATAGAAGAAATAGAAGAGAATGAGACACAGAAAAGTTAAAGAAAGGAGGAAGGAGAGGATGCAAAACAGAAAACCTATTTGATGAAAATAAAAGAACAAAGAGGAAAGGAACAGGAGAGGGGAAAAAAAGAGAAAGGAAAAAAGCAGAATGGAGAGAGAGAGAGAGAGAGAGAGAGAGAGAGAGAGAGAGAGAGAGAGAGAGAGAGAGAGTGTGTGTGTGTGTGTGTGTGTGTGTGTGTGTGTGTGTGTGTGTGTGTGTGTGTGTGTGTGTGTGTGTGTGTGTGTGTATGTACGGACTTTTTTAGAATAAAAAAAATAAATAAACGAAAGAAGAGGGAATAAAACAGCATTAAAACACAGACGGTGGATGAAAAATAAGACGAGAATAGGAAAACGAGGAATAAAAGAAGAGTAAAGAACGAAATTACTGGAACAACGAAGGAAGTGGATATCAGCGAGAGAGAGAGAGAGAGAGAGAGAGAGAGAGAGAGAGAGAGAGAGAGAGAGAGAGAGAGAGAGAGAGAGAGAGAGAGATTTTCGACAAAATATCATAGGACGAAATGAAGAGCTGTCAGTGAGAGATGATAGAGAAGGAGTGAAGGAGAGATGAAGGGCGAACTGTGAGAGGAAGGAGGAAGAGGAGGAGGAGGAGAAGGAAGAGGAAGAGGAATGATGACCTCGCTGAGGATCTTAAAAGATACTGAAAAATCCTGCGATATACATTGATGAAAAATAGATTGTTTTTATAAAAGAAAAAATAGAATTGAAATGATATGATGATGAGAGATTAACAGTGATAATGATAATGATAATAATGGTAGAAATAATAGTAATAATAATAATAGTAATAATAATAATAATAATAATAATGATAATAATATTAATAACAATATTAATAGTGATAATATTGATAATAGTAATAGCAATGATAATAATGATAATAATAATAATAATAATAATAATAATAATAATAATAATAAAATAATAATAAAATAAAAGATAATTATAATAACAATAATAATGATAATAATAATAATAATAATAATAATAATAATAATAATAATAATAATAATAATAAGCAAAGACCAGCTAACCCAAAAATCAAACTAAAATCAACGAAATAATATTTAAAACCATTTAAAAAGAATGCATTATAGAAAAATAGTTAACCAAAAAAAGGATATTAATCTTCATACACTTGTCCTGAAAATAATAATAAAAATCAGTAAAAATAATTTACAGATATGAAAAATCCACTTTCAATTTTAATCACTGGGCCTCGTCAGTCGGAAACCTCATTGTGAGCCGCCAACCCCCTTAATAGAATATTGATCCCGACGCAGCTCACAAATTCATGGCCTATTCAATACCGAGAGTGAAGAATTGAGGGAAAAAACGCCTCACTCAATTCAATAAAATGAGTGATGTAAAAAAAATGAAAATCAGTTTATATTGGAGAGAAATGAAGGTGAGAAGGAAGGAAGGCGAAGTGGGAAAAAAGAATGGAAGGAAGGAATGAAAAGGTGAAAGAAAGAAGGAATGAAGGAAAGGAAACATTGGTAAAAAAAATATGAAGTAGATCATCAAACTAGGAAGGAAGTAAAGTTGGTAGAAAGAAGGAATGAATAAAAGATCAAGGGAATGAATAAATGAAGAAATGATGAGAGAAAGAAAAGGGAAAAAGAATAAGAGAAATTAAGGAAAAAAGTTAAAGAAACGGAATGAAAACCAGGAAGATTGAAGAAAAGAAGGATCGGTAGGAAGGAATAGGGAAAGAAACAAGGAGAGAATGGAGGAAGCAAGACATCAAACAAACCTTCAAAGAGTTGGAGGATGGAGGGCACAAAAAAGGTGAGACTGAAGGAAAAAAAGAATAAAACACATTTAAGAGGTCACATCAAAAGGAAGGAAGAAGGAAGGAAAAAGAAACATCAGACCAAATGGGAAATTATAAATAGGTCATTATGTAAATAGATACATAAATATACATATGTGTATCTACCAAACTACTTACATAAGCACTCATATATAACTACCTATAAATACACAGAAAAGACAGATACACCTTAATAAATAAATCAATATATAGGGAAATAAGTAGATGTACAAACACATATAAGTAGACCGATGATATACAGATAGACAGCGAGACATGAATTGATAAGTAGATAGATAAACAAGTAGATTGATAGACACAGATAAAATAAACCATTAATATGCAGATAGATAAAAAAAACCAGATAAATTTATAAATAGATTGCTGAGTACATAGATAGATAAAGTAATGATCTACGTAAAGCAAGGACAATGAACTAAACACTACTTATTGATACGAAGGTAACTAACAAAATTTCTACATTCTATTTGATAAAACAAAATAAATGAAAGAAAAAACAAAAAAATATGTAAGAGTAAAGGAGAGTAAGATACAAGAAAGTGAAGGGCATAGAGGACGAGGAGGAGGAAGAAAATAAGGAGGAGGGAGAGGAGAAGAGATGTGTGGAGAGAGAGAGAGAGAGAGAGAGAGAGAGAGAGAGAGAGAGAGAGAGAGAGAGAGAGAGAAGGAGGAAGACAAAGTAGAGGAGTCATAATGAGGAAGATGGGAGTGAAGGTCCTTAGTGTGTCACTGTGACGGGGAGAAGACGAAGGGGAAGAAGAAAAAAAGAAGAGGAAGAAGGAAATGAGCTTAGATAAAGTGGAATAAAGGGAAAGAATGCAACACAGCACATTTCAGAAAGAGACACATTTACGAAAGGAGGGAAAGGAAATTAAGGAATATTAAGGAAAATAAGAGAGGAAAAGCTGATTATACGTGACATAACAAAAAAAAAGTTTGTAAAAATCTGAAGAGAGACAGTGTTGAAGAAAGAAGCATTAGGAAAAATAAATTAAAAGGGTGAAATAGAAAAAGATAACATGAACTAAAACAACAACAATAATAAATGATACAAATTGAATTATTATCGCTATTATTATACGAGGAAGAACAGAAAGATGAATAAGAAAAAGAGAAAGGAGAAAAACCTGAAGAAGAAAATAAAAAGCAAGAACACGAACAAAAAGGAAGTGGAAAACAAGACAAACCAAAACAAAAAGATAAATAAAAGGCAGAAGAACAGCAAGAAACAACAATGAGATGAGCAGCACCGAAAGGAGGAGGAGGAGGAAGAGGAGGAGAAGGAGGAATAGGAGAAGAAAGAAAATCGGGACGTGGAGGAGTAGAACGAATGCGGGGGCGGGAAAGGAGAGGAGGAGGGAGAGGAAAGCGGGGGAAGGGGAAGGGAAGAAGGCGGGGGCGGCTGAGGCGGCAGGGGAGGGAGGAGGAAAAACTGGGGTGGAAGGAGAGGTGGAGAGAGGGAAGGGGAATGGGTGGTGGGAACACGGCGACTTTAATACAATCAATACGGAGTGGGAGGACGAGGAAGAGGAGGAGGAGGAGAAGGAGGAGAAGGAGGAGAAGGGGGAGGAAGAGGAGGGTAGGAGGGATATTTCACCTCTCCTTTCCATTCATTCCCACTGATCTCTACTGTCAACCTCGGGAGTGTTAAATACCACTATTATTTTGAACGCTCCCCTTAGAATAACACCTCACAGGACCTTACCCCAACCCTCCCTTACTGTCCCCATTCATTCGTCCTCCTCCTCTTCCTCCTCCTCCTCCTCCTCCTCCTCCAACTTGGCTTCAACCTCCTCTTCCATTCCCTCCACCCTCTGTCCTCCTCTTTCTCCTCCACCCCCGCCTCCCCCACGAGTCTGACTTCCCTATTCTCCTTTACCCACTAACCTACATTCCAGCTGACCCATTTCTCTCTCTCTCTCTCTCTCTCTCTCTCTCTCTCTCTCTCTCTCTCTCTCTCTCTCTCTCATCACTTCATTACGTTTCACACATCAGCTTATTCACTCCTGTCATGACAAAAATATAAAAAGTATTACTCACGTGACGAAAAGGAAAACAATCACACGTGTTATTATCATCATCAACACCCCTGCAGTCGCAAAGACAACACCCCTCCAGAGGAACAAAAAGGGAGAAACTGCACCAGATACTGACATATTCCCATCCTTCCAGCTGCCTTCCTTACTCTGTCTATAGCGGTTATCCTCCCCACCCGCCCTTGGTATTACTGACGACCATAAGAGGAAATACTGACGGGAGGAGGATGGTAACATGATAAGTAGGGACGGAAGATGTAAGGGGTGGGTGGGAGGAAGGGAAGGTAGGAAGGAAAGTACAAAAAGTGAGGGAATAAAGATGAGAATTGAATGGAGTGTGGGTATGTGTAGAGAATAAAGAGGTAGAGGGAGAAAGAGGTAAAGATGATGGAAAGGGAGGTGTGAGAGGGCTTTGAAAGGTGAATTATTGTACTGTTATATTTGAGATATTTTTTTGTAAGTAGTAATAGATGATGAGAGAGAGAGAGAGAGAGAGAGAGAGAGAGAGAGAGAGAGAGAGAGAGAGAGAGAGAGAGAGAGAGAGAGAGAGAGAGAGACACACCTTAGAAGAAAATATTTTCCAAAACAATGTTAACAATAATTATGATCTTGAGAAACACATAAGAAATAAAAATCGCTTAGGAAGAAAATATGCGAATCAAATAGT
Source organism: Portunus trituberculatus (assembly GCF_017591435.1). Classification (NCBI taxonomy): domain Eukaryota; kingdom Metazoa; phylum Arthropoda; class Malacostraca; order Decapoda; family Portunidae; genus Portunus; species Portunus trituberculatus. The sequence continues at coordinate 5,774,074 of NC_059274.1, forward strand.
TGAAAAAAAGAGAAAGGAAATCAGAAATCAGAAAAAAATAAGAAGAAAAGGAGAAGGTGGAAAGGCCACAAAAATATATAAAAATGAGAGAGCAAACAGATCTCAGTGGCAAGGGACAAGAGGAGGCATGACAGCCGGAACGAACGATAAGATGTGAGTTTCAGTGAGCGACCCTATCTGACGAGGAGACGAAAGAACCTTGAAAAAAGACAGGAAGGACAAAGGAGAAGGGTAAAAAGGTGAATGAAAACGTTGTGGCCTTGAAATGAAATCACCATCGGTAACGCGATTAAAGTGACTGAAATATGACGTAACTGAATGGAACGTGACTAACCAAAATTGAAAATAAAATCAAGTGCAAATATTCAGGTTAGAGTATAATAAAGTGAAGCCCTTTGGGAAGTAACAATATTGACTGCACTAACTTTGTGAAACATTGCAAGTTAAACATTTCTCCATGAAGATAAAGTCACTGAATAAATTAGCCGAGTTACAGAAACCACACGTGAAATTAAGGGAGTATATTGATTTCATTCTTGTAATTTAATATAACTTAACGTAAAAACAACATAACCAAACGTATCCTTATAATATGATGCATCCTAAATTAACTTTTTTCTAACTCAACGTATGCTAATCTATCCTAATTTAACGTAAGCTAACCTAATCTAACTCCAACTTGACATAAACAGACGTATTTAAGCTAACTTAATATAGATTGCCGAACATAACTTAGTATAGTCTTATAAACTAGTGTAAGTTAAACATTTCTGCATGACAGAGAGAGAGAGAGAGAGAGAGAGAGAGAGAGAGAGAGAGAGAGAGAGAGAGAAATCAGAATAAAATAGGTAATTAATAAGAAAAAAAAGGATTAGAATTAGATAACACAAAATGTAGAAAAGAAATAATTCGAATGTCAGGAAAAAAATCAGATTCCTTTATTACTTTTTTTCTCTCCTTCCTTTTTTCTTTCTTTCCTTCATCTGTTTTTCTCTTGAAGTTGGGGACAGATTCTCTCTCTCTCTCTCTCTCTCTCTCTCTCTCTCTCTCTCTCTCTCTCTCTCTCTCTCTCTCTCTCTCTCTCTCTCTCTCTCTCTCTCTCTCTCTCTCTCTCTTTCACCTCCTTTCCTTTTTCTTTCTTTTCATCCTCTTTCCCTCCTCATCACCCTCTTCTTCCTCCTCCTCCCCTTCCTCCACCTCTTCTTTTCTCCCCACCTCCTCCTTCTCTTCCCCTACCCTCCTTCTCCTCTCCGTCTTTCCCCCTCGTCCGTGGAAGTCAACAAGCACAGCGGTGTAAGACTGAAAAGGAAGAGGGAAGAGGAAGAGGGAAGAGGAGGAGTAAGAGGAAGAAGGAGAAGAGGACCGAAGAACCGCGACCAAGGAGAATGGAAAAGAGGAAGAGGAGGAAGAAGAAGAGGAGGAGAAGGAGAGGGAATGTGAAATAAAAATATATTTCAGAATCATAAAACAAAATATAAAACATTAAGTGGAAAAGCGAGGTATTCTTGAAATAAAAGAGAGAAATGAGGAGGAAGATGAAGAAAAAGAGAGGAAAATAAGGAAAAAGAGAAAGGAATTTATTCGTAAGAAGGGAAGAAGAGAAGAAAGAAAAAAAAAAAAAAAAATGCCATTGAAATACAATACAAAAATTATAATAAATTAGAAAAAATAAAAAGGTGAAGGAAAAATAAGTCACTTGATATTATGGTAATGTTTATTGTTGTTTTCTTTCTTACTCTCATTTGCTAATCCGTTAAAGAATAAAAGAGCCGTGTTTTCATGAGCATATAAAATGAATAGCATCTCTCTCTCTCTCTCTCTCTCTCTCTCTCTCTCTCTCTCTCTCTCTCTCTCTCTCTCTCTCTCTCTCTCTCTCTCTCTCTCTCTCTCTCTCTCTCTCTCTCTCTCTCTCTCTCTCTCTCTCTCTCTCGGCAGTGTGCATGACGTCACTACTGACCTTGAGGCCTCGCTAAGGGCGGCTCGTGATCACTGCAGGTATCTCAGGTTGGCGATAAGGTCCAGGTGCGTCCCTGTTTACCTGGCTGCTGCTCGGAGGACCTGGGAAAACTTGTGGTGATCTGGTAGAGAAGGAATATTACCTGGTGGAATTTTTTTTTTCTGTGTGTGTGTGTGTGTGTGTGTGTGTGTGTGTGTGTGTGTGTGTGTGTGTGTGTGTGTGTGTGTGTGTGTATGTACAGTATATGATATGCATGACGTTATGAAATGTCACACCTATCACAACCATCGTTCCTAACACCATTACAACTTTACCAATATTAAAGCCACCACCACCACCACCATCACCACTACCACAATCACGAATCCTATCACCACTTCTCTCACCACCGATACTCCACCAATACTTTCATCACCCTCCACCACCACCACCACCACCATCACCACTACCACAATCACGAATCCTATCACCACTTCTCTCACTACCGATACTCCACCAATACTTTCATCACCCTCCACCACCACCACCACCACCACCACCACCACCACCACCACCACTAGTTAGAGGGCCGAACTCCACTCTAATTTAATTAAAGATCCGACAGACAGACGTGGAAGTGACGCAGCGAATCAAACATTTATTTCCGGAGTCTCATTTCAATCCTTTCCAGGCATTCGTACGTGCCTCGACTTTTGATGCCACGGGTTTTTTCCAAATTAAGAAAATTTCCTCCTACTTGCAGAATAAAGAATTAAACGTTTTCTTTAATTAGTAAGAAAAATAATTTGGGTATACTTTAAATTCATCAAAATTTATGGAAAATTAACTTATAGGAAGCACTACGTATGTTTGAAATTATTTAAGAAAAGGCTGGTAATCTTTGGGAATACGTCAAGAATAAACAAATAGATAAATATGTAAATAAATAAGTGCATAACTACGTAAATAGATAGATAAATAAGTAAATGCATACTCTAGATTAATTAATTTCTTTAGAGGAAGATAATAACTTTTTTTAGGTTATAATAAAAGAATAATAAAAAAACTAGAGAATCATATGCATTAAAAATTATAACTTCAAGGCACGAAATATTTTTCGAAATAAACTGAAACGCGAAAAGTGGAGAGAGAAAGAAGAGAGGAAGAAAGATAGAAGGATGAGAAAAATAGCGACTAAGAGTAAAGAGAATAGACAGAGGAGCAAAGAAAAGGAAAACAAGACATTAGAGGAAAATAAAAGAAGGAACTGAGAAAGAAATCGAGGAAAGGATGATATCAGCTAGTCTCTCTCTCTCTCTCTCTCTCTCTCTCTCTCTCTCTCTCTCTCTCTCTCTCTCTCTCTCTCTCTCTCTCTCTCTCTCTCTCTCTCTCTCTCTCTCTCTCTCTCTCTATTTAAACAAAACTTAATACAAAGGAACATGTACCCAAAGGCGCACTGTCGTGTGCTACCTATTCTAAGGGTACTACAATCTATTTTTCTACAATATTTACAAGACTTAAAAATAGATAATATACAAGATGGTCAGCATGCAAATGGAGCACTATTCGTTTCACTTCACTAGCACTATTCACGCACTGCACTACACTGAGTGTCACGTCACAAAGAGTGTCAGAGGAGTTGGCAGTGTCTGTCTCCACTCTCTCTCTCTCTCTCTCTCTCTCTCTCTCTCTCTCTCTCTCTCTCTCTCTCTCTCTCTCTCTCTCTCTCTCTCTCTCTCTCTCTCTCTATCTATCTATCTATCTATCTATATCTATCTTTATTTATCTATCTATCTATCTATCTCTATCTCTCCTGTTTCTTTCCTCCACCTTGTCTGTCTGTGTGCCTTATTTTTTTGTCTATTCACTTCATATATTCATTATCTATCTATCCATTTATCTCTCCATCTATTCGTTTACCTGTCTGTCTCTCTGTTTGTCTATCTATTTATATAATTTCACCTCTGATTTAACAAGAATATTTTTCTCTATTAAGTATCTAATTTATCCATGTAGCTCTCTCTCTCTCTCTCTCTCTCTCTCTCTCTCTCTCTCTCTCTCTCTCTCTCTCTCTCTCGCTCTCGTTGTCTCTCTCTCTCTTTCTGATCAGTGGGGCGGAAACCATACCCTCGTTGCCATTTTTGCATCGAAACACTAACAAAACCACAACAGTTTTCAGAAGTCACTCAGCCCACAGTGTCTCGCCTCGCCTTCATGTCTCACTGCATCCGGTGCTTGGCTTTATTTTTTCTCCTCTCCCTCTCTCTTAACTCTCGTTTTCTTTTCTACTGTTGTGTTTTTTGTCGATATTTTTCCTGTTTTCCTCCTACGCAGGTGTTTTTTTTCTGTGTGTGTGTGTGTGTGTGTGTGTGTGTGTGTGTGTGTGTGTGTGTGTGTGTGTGTGTGTGTGTGTGTGTGTGTGTGTTTTAGTGGGCCTCTGATTTATTTTTTTTTTTTTTATCTCTCTCTCTCTCTCTCTCTCTCTCTCTCTCTCTCTCTCTCTCTCTCTCTCTCTCTCTCTCTCTCTCTCTCTCTCTCTCTCTCTCTCTCTCTCTCTCTCCGCAAAAAATGTCAACAAAAACTAATAAATAATACAACCAACTCCTTCATTACTCTTCACGTTTTTAATTACAATCGTGAAAAAAAAAGAGGAAAAAATTCACTTGGATCAAAATTATAATGACGACTCGGTGATTTGCAGGCGAGGGAAGGTTTGGTGGCCGCGCCGGAAACGCTGCACCTCCGCCGACTGATTATTAAGTGCGCCAACTTGTTTCATTAGTGTTGATTAATTGAGCAGATAAAGAGGGTGAGCAAGAATGGGCAAGCTTGGCGAGGCGAGAGCTTAGTTTGGAGAGCGATGAGTATTGTTGATTGATAGTTATTGACAATGAGAGAGAGAGAGAGAGAGAGAGAGAGAGAGAGAGAGAGAGAGAGAGAGAGAGAGAGAGAGAGAGAGAGAGAGAGTAGAAAAAGCAGAAAAAACTAAATCATCTACTCACCCACGGACACACATAAAAAAGAAGTATTATAGAAATGAAGAAATAAAAAGCTTACGTACAGATAAGCAGTAAAGTAAGTTAACATGGATTTATCTAGAAAAAAAAAGAAACCTCTACGCACACACACACACACACACACACACACACACACACACACACACACACACACACACACACACACACACACACACACACACACACACACACACACACACACTACACAAACTCCAACTAAAAAAAAAAAAAAAAAAAAAATACACAAGCATACATGAAAAATCCGACTGAAGCATTTTCCTTTACATACATAGAAAAAAAAATATGCTGTACAAAAATCCGGCAAATATTTGAGAGATCGAAAGAGAGAGAGAGAGAGAGAGAAAAAAAAAGAAATAAAATTGCTATCAGAACAGTCAGCACGTGCATGGGAGAAGGGGAGTTGGGAGTGTCAGAGGCGCTGATACACGGCTCAATAATAAGAGTGTAGGGCGCAAAAGAGAAAGAGATTGAGGAGGACGCAAAGAGGGAGGGAGAAATGAGAGAGAAAAAAAAAGATATAGAGAGAAAGCGAGCTTGGCATTTCATGAATATTTCAACAAAACTCCTCCATCCTGGTCATGCGGAGAGGAATGACTGTGGGTAGGTGGACGAGGGGTGGAAGTCGAGTGGAGTTAAATGGTGTGATGGTCAGGGGAGGTGGAGGACAGGTGGATCTTGTGGGCGGAAAGGGAAACTGCAAAAAAAGGATGTATGAGAAGAAATTGTCCAAAATAAAATGTTGAATAAGTACAAGGCTTTGAAATATATGAATAAATGTAGAAAAAGAAGAGAGAGAGAGAGAGAGAGAGAGAGAGAGAGAGAGAGAGAGAGAGAGACCAGTAAAACAAAAGACCAGGGAGAATAACAGACAGACGGCAGACAGACTAGCAAATCAACCCAAAGCAACACACACAAACAGATACAAAACAAACAGAAAACGAAAACGAAGAGTA
>NC_059274.1:5785000-5795000 GCF_017591435.1 Portunus trituberculatus
AAGTAACGTTGAATTGTATATGGGAGGGATGGATGATAAAAAAAGGAGGTAGGAATATAAAAACTGTATAAAAGAGGAAGGCAATAAGACGATGGGTGATGTAGATGGATGTGATAGGTAACGGTTGAGTTGCATATGTAAATGAATAGATTAATATGATGATTATGTCGACATGTAAATGGATGAATGGATGAATAGTTGGACTACGGGATGGACGGAGAATAAGATATAGATGGTCTTAGAGAGGAGCACATGAACAAAGAAGGATATATGAATAGAGAGACAAACGTAGAGATGAGCAGAAATTAATGGAGATAAATAAGAAAATACACAGAAAAAATGTATATAGGTACAGAAAAATAAATAAATAAACATACAGGAAAGGTTAAAGTAAATAAATCGAAAGTGATGGACAGAAAACAATTAAAAAGTAGATCGATAAACTGATGAATCATAAATGAGTAAATGATGAATAGAAAACATTATTAAACCGATGAATCAATAAGTGAAAAGCTAAGAGAACCACCTTCGCCGCGTCACAACTTAATGCCTCCCCGAAAAGTGTAAAAAAGATGAAATAAAAATTGGAATCGTTGAAATCCATTATTTTTCTTTCAGTCTCAGGGGAACAAACTTTGGTCTTTCCCTGTCACTCACTCCAGGACCTCCAGTAATTTCCAGGTTTTCTCTCTCTCTCTCTCTCTCTCTCTCTCTCTCTCTCTCTCTCTCTCTCTCTCTCTCTCTCTCTCTCTCTCTCTCTCTCTCTCTCGCAGCTGCAGGAGTAAAAAATATTTATATGCCGCACTTTTTACACCTTGCAGGAAATCGAAGTGAGCCAGGCGTGCAAACAGGAGTGCTTCCCTTGCTCACGCCTCGACATATTCAAAATAAAGGAAGGCAAAACTGAGGTGGCGCCTTGACGTGTACTGGGTGATGAGGACAAGTAAAAAAAAAAGGTGCAGGATAAATAAAGAGAAGGAAAAGTGAGGTGACAGCGTGATGTGTACTGAGAAGTAAAGCATACGGTGTTGGAAAAGTAAAGGGATGCAAAACTGTGGTGACGGCGTGGCATGATAAAGAAAAGGAGAAGTAAAAGGCATACTTAAAAATCCTTAGGAAGTATAGGATTAATAAAGGAGAGGAAAACTAAGGTGACAGCTTGACATTTACCGGGTGATAAAAAGTAAAACACGAGCTTACAGGTTTTGACAATGTAAGGTGAATTAAGCGAAGGAAAACCTGAAGTGCCTTAATGACCTGCACATAAAAAAAATAAACGTCTAGAAAATTAAGACAAATTGAAGGAAGTTAAGCGTTTAAGCGACGCTATGAAGTGTAGAGGATTAAAAAAACTACTATAGTGATAAAAATACACTTCTAAACACTTACGAGGCACCTCAGACCCTGGAAAGTTTTTTTGAAAGGTTAAGAAAATATTTGTAATTCATAAAAAGAGCAAAACTGAGGCTTCTTCGTTGCTTAAAAGGAAGGGAAGAACGTTTTGAAGTGAGTAAAATCTTTAATACCAATAAACTCAAGGAAAACATTACATATTCGTGATAAACTTAAATATTATTACACCATTACAAAATTTTATCTAATCTTTCCTTTCTTTTCTTCCCTTCTCATTCTTTTCTTTTTTCTTCTTTTTTCTCTTCCATCTCTCTCTCTTCTCTTTTGTTTTTACGCCTTATCTTCCCTCTCTTTCCCGTCCCTTCCGAACCTATCCCATCTCCTTTTCTCTTTCTCTTCTCATCTTTTTTTTCTCTTTTCTTTCCTCTCTCGCTACCCTTCACAAGCTATATAACAATTCCCTTCTCTTATCTTTCCTCTCTTCTCTTTCCCTTTTCCTTTTTTCTTTTCTCTTCTCTTCCCATCCCATCCTTCCCTTCACATCCCTTCCCTTCCATCTTGACCTAACACAACTACTAACCCGGTGACGGAAACAAGGCGTCTTCTGCAATGCTACCAGATCCTCTTGGCCGTCAACCCTGACACTTATATCCTCGCTGGCCGCTGGAAACACCCACATGCCCACTAACCCAAGATGAGCTACAACCAAGCCTCCGTACCACCACCACCATCACCACCACTACCACCACTATCACCACCACCACCACCACCACCACCACCACCACTACCACCACTATCACCACCACTACCACCACCTCCAACACTGAGCTATTAAGGCCGAGATGCATGCAAGGTCTAGAAATGGAGTAGGGATGTTATTGTTGTGTGCTGGGTGTAGAGAGAGAGAGAGAGAGAGAGAGAGAGAGAGAGAGAGAGAGAGAGAGAGAGAGAGAGAAGAGAAAGAAAGAAAGTGGTGTAGTCAATAATCTATCCATTTTATACATTTCTCTCTCTCTCTCTCTCTCTCTCTCTCTCTCTCTCTCTCTCTCTCTCTCTCTCTCTCTCTCTCTCTCTCTCTCTCTCTCTCTGATCCAATAGAACACGAGAAACCTGTAATACACTTTTTATAACACACTGGCTTGTCTATCAGAGTAGCGGGAACGTTCATCTAACAGCCGGAATCACCCTGACTCAGTGTTTCTCTTTTATTGGCGTTCCTGTGATGTCTTGTGTGTGTGTGTGTGTGTGTGTGTGTGTGTGTGTGTGTGTGTGTGTGTGTGTGTGTGTGTTGATTGTTTTATTATGTCTTTTCCATTTTTTTCTTTTTCGTTTTTATTCAGTTTCTCTCTCTCTCTCTCTCTCTCTCTCTCTCTCTCTCTCTCTCTCTCTCTCTCTCTCTCTCTCTCTCTCTCTCTCTCTCTCTCTCTCTCTCTCTCTCTCTCTCTCTCTCTCTACGTTGTTTTTACTTTTTTGACCTTCCATGTTATTTGAATCAGTTACACTTTCCCTCTTTTCTATCTTTTCTATCTTTTCTTGTTTGTCCCTTTCTTTTTTTCCCTATTCTGATAAAAATCCAGCCAATTTCCAGTCCCCTGTCTTTCTTTCACCTTTTCCTCAACCCAGTCTCTCTCTCTCTCTCTCTCTCTCTCTCTCTCTCTCTCTCTCTCTCTCTCGCTCTCGCTCTCGCTCTAACCCCAAACCCACGTCTTCGGAATTCAAAAAGGTCAAGGAGCGACTGAATAAAAAATAGAAAAAAATCTACTAACAAAGAAAAAATTGGCGCGCCCACTTAGGACTCTTGTCATTTCCTGGCCTAAATAAGCGACGGGGAACGAGGAGATAAAAATTTCTGATTAGGAGATGCAATAATGAAGGGATGGGGATTTTTTTTTATATTTCCTGGAGGTAATTGGGAGTGTTCGTTCACTGCCTGTACTGGTTCTCCTACCCCCTTTTCCTTTACTCACGATGAATATGATTGATCTTCTTTCTACGCTGCTAGGAAGAGGAAAAGGAAGAGTAGGAGGAGAAGGAAGGAAGAGGAGGAAAATAATTGTCATAGATGAAGAATAAACAGCAACATATGCATTTGTAGATGAAACTATCAAGAATAAAGGTAAATTAATAAGAAAGAAGGAGCAGAAGCAGGATGAAGGAGAGGAGGAAAAGGAAGAAAAAAGGAGGAAAGAACGGAGTGAAAGGGGGAAGAGGAAGCAAGAAGGAAAAGAATTGACGGAAAAGAACTATGAAGAGGTGAAGGAGGAGGGTAAGGAGGAGGAGGAGGACCAGGAGGAGGAGGAGGAGGAGGAGGAAAAGGAGGAGGAGGATGAGGAAGAGAAGGAGGAGGAGGAGGAAGAAAGGTCACTTCTGTCAGGGGGAGCGCTGAATCCATGGGGGGAAAACTCAATTGTACTCAGGAATGGCAACTTACTCACCCCGCTAACAAGATCCTTCCTGCAGTAAAATTTTCCCTCCTTCCACTGCAGCCTTGCCCTCCACATCCCTTCACTCTTACTCTCTCCCATACCGCTCTTTGTTTCCCTCCCCAAGCAATGCTCTTCCTTTTTCCACCTCTCCTTGTCTTTCCGTCCCTCTCATTTTGCATTTTTACATTTAACACTAACCTTAGCTAAATTAATCTTTCTTAACCTATCCTACTCAAACCATGCCATACCTAACCTAACCTAACGTAACCTAACCTTATTTAACCTAACATACATCACTCTAACGTAATCTAATTTCATCAAAACTGACTTCACCTAACATAACTTATCTTAATCTAATGTTACCTAATCTAAATTAAATCTCATTGAATCTCACATTGGTCACATATTCACAACAATCCTTTAATTTTCACCTTCTTTCCCGTAACTACATTTATTTTACCAGTCGTTCAGTAATACCGTACCTTTTCCCTCCTTCTCTCTTCCACTCCCTCCTCCTGTCCGCTTCCCCTCCATTAGTAATAACCTAACCTCGCTTCCCTTATTTTCCCCTCTCCTCCCCTCCCTCTTATTCTTCCTTTACCTTCCCCTCTCTCAAGTAATGCCCTATATTTCTTGTTCTCTCCCTCTCTTCCCCTCACTGTCAGTCTCTCCTTATCTCCCCCTTACTTTTTCCCCTCCTTCCCCCTTCCCCTTCCCTACCTCTCATTCTGCCTCCCACACAAAAATCTCACGGTGGACAGCAACACACCTCCTTTCCCCTCTTTTCCCCTTACTGTCAGACCATCGCGAGCTTTAAGGCGAGAGGCAGTAAGGGTCACGTCTGCTTTTTCTATTTTGTCCATTTTTTTTCACCCATTCAGGGAAGGAAACAGGGAAAGAGGAAGAGGGCGGGACGGGGACGCTGCGCTTGTTCTAGGAAATAAGAGGATTTAAGGAGTGGGGTTGTATTTACTCCTCTGCCACTTCTTGTTCTTGTGTGAGAGACTCGAGGTAAAAGGTTACGGCCTAAAGAATGACTAAAAAAAATGTTGGGAAAAAATATATGAGGAGACTGAGGAGTAGAACTAGAAAAAGAAAGAAAAAGAAGTAAAAGAAGGAGAGGAAAAAGTGGTAGTAGTAGTAGTAGTAGTAGTAATAATAGTAGAAGTAGTAATAGTAAAAAAATAGCAGTATTAGTAGATATTCTCTTAAACCACATCAGATCTCTACGGAACTCAGGGAATCAGACAGAGGGAAATTAACTGAACCTTGAGACTCAGTGGTCGTGAGAGAAAATCGAGGAGCAGAGTATGGAAATAGAAATGAGGTACAAATGAGATACGAAGCGACGAGACAGCAAAAAAGCAAGGAAAAAGGGCACCAGGCAGAAAGGAGAGTGATTGAGGTGGAAATGGAGGGCAGGAGATATGACCGAAGAGGGAGAACGAGAGAGGCGACGAAACTGAGGCAAGGAGGAAGAAGCGGAATAGGAGAAAATAGGGGGAGAGAAGGACGCGAAAATTAAAAGGAGAGAATAAGGCAAAAAATGAATAAAGAATAAACGAGCATAAGAAAGAAAAAGGAGATGGACTTGTGGGAGATGGTGTATGGGAAAAACAAAAGATAAGGAAGGAATAAAGGGAGTGTGAATAATAAGAGAATCATAGAAAGAAAATCAAGAAGGAAGAAAACACGATGATTCACCAAAATAATGTGATTGAACAGGAAGAAAACAAGGAGGAAGAGTAAGATGGAAAAGGAGAAGGAGGAGAAAGAAAAGGAGGAGGAGGATTGTTGGTGAATGTCAAGGAATAATACGCTTTATCGAAGTGGAAAGCTCTGATAAGGCGCATCACGTGATTACCTGCAATTAACTCAGGTATATCAACGTCCCCACCTCACGGGACTTACCTGCCGTTCGCTAATGAGAGAGAGAGAGAGAGAGAGAGAGAGAGAGAGAGAGAGAGAACATGTGTCATTGAAACCAATATGAATGAACGAAAATCACTTAAATATCGATAAAATGGCGTTTGTCTTGTGACCTTCTGAAGAAAGTGAAGACAAAAAACAAATATATGTTAAACTGCCAAAGCAATAACACACACACACACACACACACACACACACACACACACACACACACACACACACACACACACACACACACACACACACACACACACACACACACACACACACACTGCATCTAACATTCTCATCCCTTATATTTTTTTTTTCCCTTTCAGAGATATTTGAAGCAACTTATAAAGAAATGACTGTTCGTTAAATTCGTCTCTTTGTTACATTCTCTCTCTCTCTCTCTCTCTCTCTCTCTCTCTCTCTCTCTCTCTCTCTCTCTCTCTCTCTCTCTCTCTCTCTCTCTCTCTCTCTCATAGAAAAACAAGTCCCCTCCACACCAGCCTCATAGAGCATCATTACCACTCATTAGCGTCACCCGTAATGACAAGTTAACGAAGCTACAGCACTCTGCCCGCAGCTAATGACAAGGAGTGATGGTTAGCATAGTGAGATTGCCTCCTTATCTCTCAACTCCAGGAATTTTATAATGTTAACGAGTGAAAACAATGAGATGAAAATGAATTAGAGTAGAAAAAAAATAGTGATGTCATTTTCTTCATGTTTGTTCATTAGGGAAAGAGAGTAATGCGTGTGTGTGTGTGTGTGTGTGTGTGTGTGTGTGTGTGTGTGTGTTTATTTGTTGTATTTGAGCTTCAAGTTGAATGTTTGCTCCAATAAAAAACATGGAAGAAGAAAGTATGAGTCAAAGTAAAAATAATAATAAAATGAATGAAATGAAAAGGTCAAAAAATATTGGAATGAGTCACTTAAGGATTAATAAAAGGGTAATGTAGGTGAATAAGGGTAAAGAAAATGGGTGTCGTCTTTCTTTCACGCTGTATTTGTAGAAACCTGATATCACAAGGTCGACACATCACAATAACTAATAAATCAAAATGTAAGTAAAAAATAAGACAATGCTCACCTGGAGAGAACGAACAATAAATAGACGTTCCTTTAATCACAATTACGTAAGGAAAACACGTGTAGGAATGTGTATGAATCAAATTTAATCAAACATCTACTCTGCTCTCCTACACGCATGCCTTCATCTCACCAGCCGGAGCGCAGTACACAGGCAGACACTCTCGGTACTACAAACCTCACTTGGATGCAGCAAAAAGGAAGAGGAAAAGAGTACAGGCTTCCATTAGTGTGTTCAGTTCCCAAGGCAACAATGGAATGACGGCACATCTTGTTGGCTCGTCTTAATACCTCAAACGTTTTATTGACTCGTTGAAACGCAGTGTAAAGAGTAAAGCTACGCACTTTCCACAAAAATAAACAAGCTGCTCGTATTGAAATGACTGAAAAAATAAATACGAGTGTGTTGTACTCTGAAAGCGAAGCAATGGCGTGCCCACCTGTGGATTTCTGTATAGAGTGGTGCTCTTAATGAAGGGAAGGGAAGGTGTTTGGGTCTCTATTTCTTACTGCCAGCTCTTATTAATATATCAAGGGATTTTTTCGAGTCAAAGGCGTTCAAGTCTCTCTCTCTCTCTCTCTCTCTCTCTCTCTCTCTCTCTCTCTCTCTCTCTCTCTCTCTCTCTCTCTTCTCTCTCTCTCTCTCTCTCTCTCTCTCTCTCTCTCTCTCTCTCTCTCTCTCTCTCTCTCTCTCTCTCTCTCTCTCTCTCTCTCTCTCTCTCTCTCTCTCTCTCTCTCTCTCTCTCTCTCTCTCTGCTTTAAAGGTTCCAGAGTGGAGTAATATGTTTCCGGGAATAAACAGTATAGCCAGCGACATGATTACGAAATTCCGGGATAAATATAATGAAGGAATGAAATATTTAATCACATGTCAGCATTCTCATTAGACTTAAAAGAATTCTACTTGACTTTTTATTCCATTTTAGTTTTTGTTATATTTTCTTTTCCTTAACTTGAATATTTGAACATTTTAACCCTTTCACTGCGATGTCTAACCATTCACAGTATCAAAAGCAATCTCTGGAGTGTTTATAAGCATCTACAAGAATAAAATGAGGAAAATTATTGTGAATATTTTTTTTTTCATTTTCTAATCAGTACAAGGTTTGGAGGTGGCTATAGAGGAGAAAAACATGTCTCAGAGTGGTTAGAGATTAAGGAACGATCTACCAAAGGGCCGTGAAAGGGTTCAGAGAGAAGATTTACGACACAAAAGTAAATTCTATTGGTTCAAAGCTTCAGCACTTCTATAGAAGCCTTCAGAGAGTAGCAAAGTAAAAGGAGTTATATTTTTTTTCTTACACTGCCATTTGAATGTTTTTAATTCCTTCAGTATCATGACATGTTTCCATATTTATTCAGGTTACTATTTGGTGATTTTATAAAGCTTCAGAAACTTATGTTGGGACTGAAGGAGTGAAATCTCTGCATTAATCATCTAACCTCCATAGTTCCTTCCTAATACAAATAAAATTGTCTAATCCCCCAAAACTCATGGTGAATATGCGTCCCAGTAATGAATGGGTTAAAGAAGAAATTTCACTACACACTCATAGCCCTATTCAGAAACGCTTTGCACTCTCACGACGACTATTGCCAAAGGCTCTAATTGAAGATACTCATGTTTTAAGGGTATTTTTATGGTTTTAGTGATGGATTAACAAGATTTCTAATTGATCATAAGGAGAAACTGTCTTGAAAACCCACCTAGTTGTCTAAAGTGGACTTGAGAAAATGACGTGGTGAAAAGGCAAGGCGTTTCTGAATATGGCCGTCAGAACTATATAGATACGAAGCTTCAGGAGTGCTATATAAACATTCCAGGAGAAGCGATAGAGAAAGGCTTATACATATTCATCGTAGCCATTATCCAGCTAAATATTTACATGATAAAATAGAAATAACGATAAAATACAACATAAAACTTAAGCCCACCTGGAAGTAACACGCAGCACCGGGAGGACGGCCAACAAAAACTCTTTATAACAACTGCAAACACTTCCTTGAACGGATACTAAGTCTGTGTCTCACCTCCCGCAGACTGGTACATTTCATCCTTCTTTTTCTGCTTTTCTCTTACTTCTTCTCCTTCTATTCTCCTTCTCTGACATTATTCATTCTCCCTCGTCTTTGTATGTACTTTTTCGGTCCCTTTTTTTTCTTATTTCCTTCATTTCCTCCTCTTGTCTTTTTTATTCTGCCCTTCAAAACTTTCTTTCCATTTGCATATTTCCTTTTTGTATGTTTTTCTTCTTCATATATGTTTCCCCTATTTTCCTTCCCTCTGTTCTTTCATTCCTCTTCTCTTTTTACTCTTCTTTCTTTCTATCATTCTTTTTCTTCTACTTTCACCTTCTCCCTCTTGAACACTTTTCCCTCTCTTTCATCATACTCCTCTGCCTCATATATCCTTTCTTATTTTATTTTCTCCACTTTACTCCCCTTTTTCTCCTTTCTCTTCTTCCTTTTCCTACCTCTCAATTCCTTCTTGTCTTGTCTTCAATGCTGCCCTTATGATTTATATGCCCTTGTATAGCTTTTTTTGCTTCTATCTCCCCTTCTCTCTCTCTCTCTCTCTCTCTCTCTCTCTCTCTCTCTCTCTCTCTCTCTCTCTCTCTCTCTCTCTCTCTCTCTCTCTCTCTCTCTCTCTCTCTCTCTCTCTCTCTCTCTCTCTCTCTCTCTCTCTCTCTGCCGTCCATCATGTTCCTCTTCTCTGCATTTCCTCCGTCAATATATTTTTTTCTCTCATCTCCTTTTCTTATTCTTTCCTTTCTTCTTCCCCTTCGTTCTCTCTTCTCTAACTAGTTATGAGAGAGAAAAAGGGAGAGGGAGAGGGAGAGGAAAAAAATCCCCTACAAAAGACTGATGATTGGTACTTTAGAGAGAGAAAGCGTGGGAAAGAAAGAGGAAAAAGGTTCACCAAGAGGGCCTGGGTGGGAGGACACAGGGGATCGACTTCTGTCACTGAGCGATAGGATGGATATAAAGGGTTTTGCAGTGACTAAAGGGTTTAAGGGAGGGCAGGTGTCGTGGGAGCCGTGGTGAGAGAGAGAGAGAGAGAGAGAGAGAGAGAGAGAGAGAGAGAGAGAGTTTGATTAAAGTAAATATACACTTCCATTTTAGGAATTCATAATTTTGTCCTCATTACTTCCCATTCAACTTTTAATCTTTCTCTTTTTCTTTCCCTTTTTTTCGTCATTTTTGGGGTCCTTCATTCT
>NC_059274.1:5805000-5812500 GCF_017591435.1 Portunus trituberculatus
CTCCCTTCATGCTTCTTGCACTGTTTCCGTCTTTATCTTCCATTTTTCTCTTTACTTCCTTCGCTGTTCTCGCTTTGTTATCTTGTTATCTTGTTTGTTTCGTGTCTGATTAATTGTGTTCATTTTTGTTATCTTGTTTACCTTCTTTCTTCCTCTCACTTCAATTCTTCTCCCCGTTTGTCTTTATCTCGGTACTTCGTCGTTCTTCTCTTCATCATCTGATCACACTTATATTCTTCCTTCTCTTTTCTTCCTGCTCATCGTCTTCTCCTTCCTTCCGTTTATCGTATCCAGCATCTTCATCCTTTCTTAACTTTCCTGTACGTTGTAAAATAATTAAGAAACTTGGAAGGAATTATAGAAAAATGCAAGGGAAGAGGAGAGGCCTTAGTTAAGACTGGGAAACATTTTAGGCTCAACTTATGATGATAAAGAGGAAAAAAAAAATAACTACCATTAGGAATATTTAAGCCTTTGAGGTTTTGTTGACACCTTGCATTTTTTTTTTTTTTTTTTTTTCGATATTGTCTTTGTTTTTGTTTCGAAGGATTGATAAGAGGCTTGTGTAAATTTTAAAGTAGTGTGTGTGTGTGTGTGTGTGTGTGTGTGTGTGTGTGTGTGTGTGTGTGTGTGTGTGTGTGTGTGTGTGTGTGTGTGTGTGTCTTCTTTTAAAGGAAGCTTGTCTATGAAAATGTCAAGTTTGCTAAGTTTCCGTATAAGTAAAAATCTGTGTGTCGGAATTTGGTGTAGTCTGCGTTTGTGTGTGTGTGTGTGTGTGTGTGTGTGTGTGTGTGTGTGTGTGTGTGTGTGTGTGTGTGTGTGTGTGTGTGTGTGTGTGTGTGTGTGTGTGTGTGTGTGTGTGTGTGTGTGTGTGTGTGTGTGTGTGTGTGTGTGTGTGTGTGTGTTTGTGTTACGTGTTTGTTCACGTGTTACTGTTTGCGTTCCATTATTCATGTGTGTGTGTGTGTGTGTGTGTGTGTGTGTGTGTGTGTGTGTGTATAAATCATTGTCTTCTGTGACTCTCTCTCTCTCTCTCTCTCTCTCTCTCTCTCTCTCTCTCTCTCTCTCTCTCTCTCTCTCTCTCTCTCTCTCTCTCTCTCTCTCTCTCTCTCTCTCTCTCTCTCTCTCACACACACACACACACACACACACACACACACACACACACACACAGCACAACTTTACATTTTTTCTTCCTTTCACTCTCATCTGAATCGAGGCATTTATTCTCTTGTTTAAATGTTCGATGCGTGGAGCAAACACGACGAAATGGACATGAATCTGTATTTTAAAGGGATGGAAATCGCTCTTCATCACCTGCAAACACACACACTGCAATGTCCTTACGGAAATGGAAATAGTAGCAGTTTGTTGTAACTAATCTTTACTTGTCTAAAATTCCTATCACTTGCTTTTATTAGGATTGCAGTTATTTTCCTTATAATTTTAACCTAACTCTAACCTAACCAAACTTTAACCCCTTCAGTACTGGGTCACATTTTTACCTTGAGGTTTGGATATGGTTAGATGATCCTATTGACATTAGGAAGGTCTCTGAGAGTAAGAAGGTTAATGGCCAGTCTTTACTATTCTAATCCCGACGTAGGTTACTGAAACTGTATAAAAATTCTCAAATGATAAACAGAATGAATATGAAAACATGTCATGGTACTCAAGGGGTTAACCTAACTTAATCAAAACCTAACTTAACTAACTACAAATTATCCTAACCCTAACTTAACCTAACCTAACTTAACCGAACCATACCTTAACTGCTAACTTAACCTAACCACTCATTTCATATATACTGATTCCAGTCATTCCTGTCATTACAATTCCAGTCACTCATTGCAAATCAATCCCAGACATTCCTTTTATTCGTGGTTCGTATTATCAAACGTTTGCCAGACTTATCACATGCTTTCATCCTCTTTAGTGAAGCTTAATGGTGTTTTCAAAGGTGTTTTTCATGATTCCCGTGATAGTTTCATGATGATGTTCCAAATTAATGAAGAAAAACACATTAATTAGAACCTGACTTGTTATCTGTGTGGTCTTTTGAAAATCACACTAATGAAAGAAATCCCGAAGCGCTGCAAAATACGGATCTCTGTACGATAATTTGCGATTCGCGTGCCATAAAAGCCTTCAAAACCTCACTCGTAAATGATCGCACCAACGCTTTCATACTACAAAGGCAAGAGGAAAAATAAATAAAAACGTAAAAAAAAAAAAAAAACGACAACAAGCGAACGATGCGGAAACTGCTATCGAAAAGAAGAAAAAGAAATAAGAAAACACTTTAGGCTAAGGACGTCACGACAAAACCCGAAACTTGTGCTGTTCTCTCATGAAACAAAGTCAAGCAATTAAAAAGGTTCCAGGAACTCCATAACTCGATCAGCGTCCAATAAAAGTTCTGGCAGTAATATGTTCGAGGAAATCGGCTTATGTGGTTTAAAGTTGAAGCTTTCATTCGCCCTTTTTTGCTGGATACGATCAGAGAGAGAGAGAGAGAGAGAGAGAGAGAGAGAGAGAGAGAGAGAGAGATTGAAATTAGGAACGAATAATAGTGAGCCGTCAAAACTTCTCAATTACGCTGATGATTTCGATGTATTATAAAATATTGGATGGGAAGTGAAGGGAGGTGTAGGATGGGGAGTGAAGGGAGGTGTAGGATGGGATGGGAAGGAGACGAGGCGAACCGGAGTACACAAGAGCAACAGTAAATACCAGGGGACTTGTTAACGAGGGCGAAATAAAAAAGTTACTACAATGAAATAACTTCGAGCGATAAAATAAAATAACTATAGAAGAAGAGTGAATTTCTCTCTCTCTCTCTCTCTCTCTCTCTCTCTCTCTCTCTCTCTCTCTCTCTCTCTCTCTCTCTCTCTCTCTCTCTCTCTCTCTCTCTCTCTCTCTCTCGCGTGCATGCTAAACCAGATGTGTGTGTGTGTGTGTGTGTGTGTGTGTGTGTGTGTGTGTGTGTGTGTGTGTGTGTGTGTGTGTGTGTGTGTGTGTGTGTGTGTGTGTGTGTTGCAAGCCGCGGTAACAAATCACCTTCCTTAGGAGTAGTTTGCGTGACTGTGGCAAGATGGCGTCTGTGATTGGTCAGTGAGGTCATGCAACCCTCAACCGGCGCCTCTCATTGGCCGATCATGTGATGCACTACGACAGGGGAGGGAGGGAAAAAGATGGCCGACTGTCAGTACAAGGGAGAAGGAAAAGGAAGTGAAAGAGTAAGAGGAAGTAAAAGGAGAAAGGAAAAAGAAAGGTGGAAAAAAATTATATTGATGTAAATTTATCAAAAACTGTTAAAAATAGGAATATAAAACTGTGATAAAAGAGAAGGTAAACACAATGAAGAACAATTAAGAAATATGTATGATTATAAACAATAAATTCATGAGGAGAAAACATTTACAAACAGAAAAAAAAGAAGAAATGAAAGGAGAGATATAGAAGGGAAAGGGTTTATAACTTGAGAAATGGAACAAGAGCGTAAAAAAAGCCAATCCAGAGAGAAATGATGGATGGGTATTTGTGTAGATATGAATGGGTAGCTGTGAGGTGTAAGGTAAGGCGACAGGAGACAGGTAGCGAAGGAAAGAAGGCAGAAAAAAAAAGTAATCAACAAGCTTTTTGTCAGGCGAACACGAGGAAATATTTGACAGGCAGAGTAGGAGTGTGTGGTGGAATGTGGCCCTTTTCATTTTCTTTTCCACCGCGTGTTTTATGAAGACCATTGTTCCTGTCTCGTAGTGTGTGTGTGTGTGTGTGTGTGTGTGTGTGTGTGTGTGTGTGTGTGTGTGTGTGTGTGTGTGTGTGTGTGTGAAGGATGAGTGTGGGTTGGTGGAGAGAGAGAGAGAGAGAGAGTGTGTGTGTGTGTGTGTGTGTGTGTGTGTGTGTGTGTGTGTGTGTGTGTGTGTGTGTGTGTGTGTGTGTGTGTGTGTGTGTACCTAGCCGTCATCTGTTCTCTCAGCAGGTATTGCACTTCTGCTGACAATGAGAAACAAGCTTAATTAATCATCACAGCACCCTATCCGTCAGCTGGAGTAAAGGAGAAGAGGTGAATTTGCTTGTCTTCGTAATGGATTATAGAAAATATATCAAAGAAACCTGAGAGAATAGCGAGCACGGGAAAGGTCAAGGGATCTCATTGCCTCGGGAAGCAACATTATTATTCATTTTCTCGGTATTCCTTCTTCCTGATATCGCAAAAAAAAAAAATAATTGCAATATTAATGGAAAATAAAGACGAAGTATGACGCTGCTCTTATAATGCTGCTTGCGCTACTCCTGTAATGTTGCCTATTCTTTGATAAACGGCGGTTCTTGTTATCATGTAATAGTTAAAGAAAATGACAATG
The DNA here is from genome assembly GCF_017591435.1 of Portunus trituberculatus. Lineage (NCBI taxonomy): Eukaryota > Metazoa > Arthropoda > Malacostraca > Decapoda > Portunidae > Portunus > Portunus trituberculatus. Next base: position 5,809,371 of record NC_059274.1, read on the forward strand.
ATAATAGATACGAAAGAGTGATGAAATGTGACCCACTCTTATAATGCTGCCTGTCTTCCATGCATTACCAAAAACTCCATCGCGAATATGATGTGAATTTGGGTTTTCCTTGTGTTGGGCCGCAATGTTGACGCTTGGAATTGGCGTGCTTGCTTTAATGTTGCGTTGCTCCTTTGAAATGTGTGTCCATGTCTTATTCTCTTTTAAGTTTAGGTGAAATTATGAACGTTATTCTAAAACTCCTATACGCTGCACACTGACTAGTTTTCAAAAGGCTTTAGTTGAAATGACACTAGTTTTCAGGGTCATGTTTTTTATAATTTTAATGTACTGATAAGATTTATACATGATGAACAGGTGAAGTAGTCTTGAGAACCCGGCCAATCATCTGTATAGCCTTTGAAAATACGAGTAACAGAGATTTTTTGAGTACGGCACTTGTATTCTTAGGCCCTCTCTTCCCTAAACACACACTCTCTCTCTCTCTCTCTCTCTCTCTCTCTCTCTCTCTCTCTCTCTCTCTCTCTCTCTCTCTCTCTCTCTCTCTCTCTCTCTCTCATCACTATTAACACAAAAATCTCCTCATACATAATTGTTGGATGTTTGTACGTACATATTCTACACAAACGAACCAAAACCTCTCTATCTTTCACATCAACGTTCTAAGAAGATGGTAGTAAAAATGACAACAATTCAAACTGCTTCTAGTGTTGCTGTAAAATGTTGTGAGTGAGTATTCTGTGTCCACTGCTGGAAGGAATACGGGAAAAATACATCTCCTTCTTCTCTCGTCACTCATATGACACAATGGTATTTTTTCCTTTAAGTACTGCCTCTATTGTAATGCCTCTTCCTGTCAACCCCCAGCGTCTCTCTCTCTCTCTCTCTCTCTCTCTCTCTCTCTCTCTCTCTCTCTCTCTCTCTCTCTCTCTCTTTCTGGTTAGTGTTTTTTCATTATATGCCTGTTCCTCGCATTTTCCCATTATCTCTCCTCCTCCTCCTCCTCCTCCTTTATTTCTTTCCTCTGCCCTCCTAAACTTGCACTCCTGCGATCACATCAGTAGCCGCAGGATACTTCCCCCGCCTCCCCTGCATCTTTCCCAGCGGCGCGGATCAACACCACCGCGTCGTCCGTCCCGCGTGCGAAGCGTTGCGCGGCTCAGAACCAGATCCGGATATGGAACCCCGGATCATCTCTGACATTTGCATAGTCCGTCTCCTGAAGCGGTCCGGACAATACTAGCATTTCCATATAGATGTCGCTTCTTCCCTCTGCTTCCCTGACTCCTGGTTCTCTTCCTCCTCCTCCTCCTCCTCCCCTCCTCCTCCTCCTCCTCCTCCTCCTCCTCCTCCTCCTCCTCCTCCTCCTCCTCTTCCATGTCCTCTTCTTCCTCTTCTTCCTGAGCCGCCTTGCCTTGTCTCTCCTTTTGTTCCTGCCTCGACCTCTCCCCGCCCCTCCCTCTCTCTGACGCAGGCCGCCAATACACATGTAGAACAGTATTAGTGGAGTTTATCCCAAGTAAACATCATAGAGAGACAGTAAACTTACATGAACTTCTAGAAGAGTTCACGTGTGTGTGTGTGTGTGTGTGTGTGTGTGTGTGTGTGTGTGTGTGTGTGTGTGTGAGGGCTAAAGAGGAAAGGTAGATGTAATGGGAGCTGTGTCTGGGGGCGTGGACTGCAGGGGCGCCGTGGGAGGAAGCAACAATAGCCGCGTAATTTCATGCATAAACCTTCTTCACTCTAGAGACATAAAGGGCCGGTGTAGAAAGGGAAGACGCAGGCGGCAGGACGCTTCCACCCTCCACCTTCCACTTCAAGACACAGCCACTATTCATTCTTCCGCCACGAGAATAACCTTGTGTGTTCTGGTGCTCCTCTGAACACAATGAGAAATGAGAGGACGCCGAAATACAGTTCACAGTAGAAGACAGAAAATGTGGAGGATAAATAAGGAAAAGAGAATAGTCCTTTGAGAGAATTAATGCCACAACACAACCACATAAAAGGGAAAGAAATAAATGTTTCTTATGATATAAATATAATTAAAAGCCCTCATAAAACAAACAAGGAAAGAGGTGCTACCGCCCAACACACATAAACAAAAAGTGCTAATCCTCTCAACACATACGCACACAACATTCCAACCCTTCACAAAACACACATGAAAAGACTGCCACTCATAACACACACAAAAAATAGTAATTAATGCCCCTCATAAGAGAACCCCCGTACACACACACAAACACACACACAAACACATCACCTACCCACCACCACACCACCACCTACCACCATACTCACAAATTACCTCCTCTCACAACACATTAAGCCGTCCACGTTCTCACGCTGCACTGCCTCTCACCGCAGCACCTCGCCCTTGACCGTCTCCCGTTACGTGATATCCACTTGACTAATGGGTAATTTAAGCGGCTGGCCTTCACAAAATTTATGCGCCACTATTATAATTTTCACGGCCTAATTACGGTTTGGTTTATGGCTCCATCACTTTAGGGAGGAGTGTAACAGGGGAGGATACGTGGGTGGCTCTCCCAGCCTGTATCAACGTGTTATCTGATCATGTGCCGTGTTGTGAGGGGAGGCGTGGGTGGTAGGTGGTGATGGAAAGAAGGTGTGTGTATTGTAATGGGTTTGAATGGTGTGTGTACTCTCTCTCTCTCTCTCTCTCTCTCTCTCTCTCTCTCTCTCTCTCTCTCTCTCTCTCTCTCTCTCTCTCTCTCTCTCATTCCCTTAATTCCCCGGGTGAAACCAAAACGCGCTAAAGCAAATAAAAAGTCGTATTTTATTGCTGGAGAAAACATAAAGTCACAGCCCGAGGGAGGATAACACTGGTGGTTTATGATTTCCTTTATAATCCAAGTGTTTGTTTATGAATACTGGCACACTGAGGCCTGAAATTTATGCAGTATGTAGAAAAGAATGTGGTGACGTGACAGCACATTCATTACCACTTGAAACGTCGGGAAATAGGAGGGAATGGAACAAAAAATGAAATAAATAAGTGAAATGTGAAAAGAAAACCGTGATATATGAATTGTAATACAGAAACATTGAAATTATAAGAAGATTAACTAAAGTGAGGGTATCATTGCCTTAAACATCAACAAAT
>NC_059274.1:5817500-5897500 GCF_017591435.1 Portunus trituberculatus
CGCTTAAAAATAAGAAAGAAAAGAGCTTAAAGGGAATCAATGTAAGAGAGAGAGAGAGAGAGAGAGAGAGAGAGAGAGAGAGAGAGACAATGCATCATCACTGCCATAATATACTTCATCATAACAGACGTGAAGGTGATTTTCCTCACTCGTTTTTCCCGCTACTTCTTTTGTCACATTTCCGCAACGTGGCTGCTTATTGTTATGGTTATTCTCTCTCTCTCTCTCTCTCTCTCTCTCTCTCTCTCTCTCTCTCTCTCTCTCTCTCTCTCTCTCTCTCTCTCTCTCTCTTAGAACATGTTGTGGTTTGCAGAACACACATATGACTGATGGTGATTCTCCGACGTTACCTCTTTGTGTTTGTGATGGATGACTTTCTCTCTCTCTCTCTCTCTCTCTCTCTCTCTCTCTCTCTCTCTCTCTCTCTCTCTCTCTCTCTCTCTCTCTCTCTCTCTCTCTCTCTCTCTCTCTCTCTCTCTCTCTTTTCTTTTCTGCTTTCCTGTATTCTTAATCTTTTCTTAATTTATAGTCATGATCTTATTCAACTATCTATCTATCTTTCTTTCTATCTATTTCTATTTCTATCCATCTATCTGTCTACTTGTTTATCTGTCTATCGCTCCACGTACCCAGCCTGGAATGAATGGGCAGGTAACAAAAATAACTAGAAACATTCAAAGAGATTTATCTTTTACAAATTGTATAAATCTTGGTAGCGATGGCGTAGTATTTATCTTTTTACATTCCTCCCTCTATATCTTGCCTTTCTGTCTATCTTGATCTAGCACGCCAGTATCTCCAGGGATTATAGGCCGCTTCATAGGTAAAGAGAGCGTATGATTGTTTTTTCCCTATTTCTCAGTTCATCCTGTCCACGGTCCGAGTGTAGGTTGGGCTTCCTCAAAAAATATCCCCTTTAGCCCATAAATTCCCGTGAAAAGCCCACATGGTATGAAAAAAAGGGAAATGTGTCTCGAATGCTGTTTTTTTTTTTTTATTCTTTATTGAGCAGTTGTGATTTTTGTCTGCGTCTTATTTCGTCTTGGTCTTCCTGTGGGTATCTTTATAGAGTGTGTGTAATATAAGATGAGTGAATTTGATGGTGAATTGCCTTGAGCGAAGCAAACAACGAAGAAAGGAAGAAGGGAAGGAAGGATGGAAGGAAAAGAAGGTGCAGTAGAAGGAGGCGTAAAGAGAGAGGTGGAGAAGCCTTAAGATGAGGACAAGGAGTTGAAGGAGAATGGAAAAGAAAGACACAATGGTGGAAAAAAGTGAAATGAACCGGTAATATAGTGTGGTCTTTGATAGAAATGACTTAAGTTAAGAGTTAGACTTGCGTTAACAATTAAGAACAAGACAATTACAACCAGAGGAAAAGGAAATAACAATTGAAGTAGATAAATAAATGAATAAATAAATGAATAAATAATCACATAATATTCACTTAAAACTATCCTCATGATCACAAATTCTCTCTCTCTCTCTCTCTCTCTCTCTCTCTCTCTCTCTCTCTCTCTCTCTCTCTCTCTCTCTCTCTCTCTCTCTCTCTCTCTCTCTCTCTCTCTCTCTCTCTCTCTCTCTCTCTCTCTCTCTCTCTTTTGCCTCTCCTGTCGACTTCTTTCTCTTACCATCACCTCCAGAGAGAGAGAGAGAGAGAGAGAGAGAGAGAGAGACTTTATCTTGAGCTTTTGGTAAGTAGGTTCTCGAGTTTATCTTCAGATCCACGGAGAAAGAAAGAATATCTGCACACACACACACACACACACACACACACACACACACACACACACACACACACACACACACACACACACACACACACACACACACACACACACACACACACACACACACACACACACACACTCTCTCTCTCTCTCTCTCTCTCTCTCTCTCTCTCTCTCTCTCTCTCTCTCTCTCTCTCTCTCTCTCTCTCTCTCTCTCTCTGGAACAGTAAAATTCCAAGGGCGGCGGTATTTCTGTTCTCAATGTGTAATACGGTTGAGGAATTCGGCTTAAGACCAAATGCTAGACTGGACCCGCTTCTGAGAAAGGCATTTGAGGTTCCTAAGCATGTTTCATTCGAGGTTCTAGAAGAAAAAAGTAAAAAAAGAATGTCAGAGGAAATATATGTAAAAGGAGAGTAAAATTATGAGTTTTCGTTAAATTTAGTTTTTTTTTAATATTCTTGATTCATGTTCTTTCTAAGTTTCTATTTGTGTAATATGTTGTTAGTGTATCTATTTATTTATTTTTTGCTTTTTCTCCAGATTTATTTAATTATGTAATTACACTTGTCTTACTCTCTCTTCACGTTTCCTTATATAGTTGCATATGTCAATGGCAAGTTCCTCATTTCCTCTTCCTTGCCATTATATTTTCCTTGAATTTTGTAAGCTTCCTCTGCACTAAATGTTACGTTTAAAAGTGCTTTTTTTATTCACTACTATAACTTTTCCACCAATCTTATTTAGTATTTCCTGCAGACGGTTTTCTTCTCTTGTTCTGTAAATCCATTTCTTTCTCGTGTATTTCCTCTACATTTTAGTTTTTTTTTTTTATTTATAGGTCATATTTTTTTCCTGCTTCTCAATATCGTCGCTCCTTATGATGACAGACAAAGTAATGCAGTGAATTTACCGTAAATATAGACATAACTCCACTTGTATACTTCTTGACACAACTTAGCCTCCACCTGTTTGACATTCTTTGTGTGTGTGTGTGTGTGTGTGTGTGTGTGTGTGTGTGTGTGTGTGTGTGTGTGTGTGTGTGTGTGTGTGTGTGTGTGTGTGTGTGTGTGTGTGCGCGCGCGTGTCTGTTCTCTTCTTTAACTGTATTGAATTTGAATGTTACATAAAGCCACCCGACTCTCTCTCTCTCTCTCTCTCTCTCTCTCTCTCTCTCTCTCTCTCTCTCTCTCTCTCTCTCTCTCTCTCTCTCTCTCTCTCTCTCTCTCTCTCTCTCTCTCTCTCTCTCTCTCTCTCTGTTCCATGTAATCTTCGTTCTCTCTTCATTATTCCTTTCTGTTTTTCCTGTAATGTTCTGTCTTTCACATCTTCTCTCTTTATCTGTTTCCTATTTCCTTTTGTTATCCTTTCATGTCCAGTTTTTGCTTGCCCTTGCCTCTTCCTCTTTCTTCTCGCTTCTTCCTTCCCCACCTCCTCCTCCTTCTCCTCCTCCTCCTCCTTCTCTTTCGTTTCTCCTCCTCCTCCTCGGTTTTATTCTGCTCCCAATATTCCTTTCACCTAACCTTGCATCAATCTCTTTTTTCTTTCTTCTCCATTTTCTTCTTTCCCTCACTTCTCTTCCTTCTCCTCCTCCTCCTTCTGCTGCTGCTGCTCCACCTTCTCTTCCTTTTCCAACGTTCCTTAGCCTCTTTTTTCTCTTCTCCCTTCTTCCTTCCTCCTTCTCCTCCTCCTCCTCCTCCTCCTTCGTCCAGCAGCTCCAAGTCCTTCTGTAAACTGCTTCCCCTAAAGTTATTGTCAGACTAAGATGCTGGGTTTTCTAAATTTCTGTTCGCTATTTCTCTTGTGGCCAGTTATTGTCAGAGAGGGAGACCAACTTTTCTCTATTCTCAGCCATATGTTCGCTCCCACTCTGCTCTTTCAACCCCCCATCCTTCCCTATCCCTTGACTCTCCTCCGTTCACTCCTCTGTGTTGGTCTGTGTTTCTCTACTCCATTTCTCATCCCATTCACACGCCCTCCGTCTATCCAATAATAACTTTTCCAACCTCCAGCGGCCGTACAAATTAAGGCACAATAGGTGATCACTTGTGCCATCTTCTTTCAACACCTTATAAAGAGGACAAGGAAGGGCGCTGTGTGGTAACCGGCGCTTTATTCTGCCGTGAGGAGGTTACGGGGGAGAAACCAGAAGGAGAAGGAGAACGTCTTTATATTCACTTGTCGCTGGCTTTTGTTGTGCTTCTATTGCTCTCTTGGCTCGCCCGGGGAACAAAAAGTGATGGTCGAGACAAGGCAGCAGCAACCTCTTCCGCTCCCTTCTTCCCTGTGTCCTGTGTGGCTCTGGTGCTTGTGTGTCGGGGTTGGTGCTCTCTCTCTCTCTCTCTCTCTCTCTCTCTCTCTCTCTCTCTCTCTCTCTCTCTCTCTCTCTCTCTCTCTCTCTCTCTCTCTCTCTCTCTCTCTCTCTCTCTCTCTCTCTCTCTCTCTCTCTCTCTCTCTCTCTCTCTCTCTCTCTCTCTCTCTCTCTCTCTCTCTCTCTCTCTCTCTCTCTCTCTCTCTCTCTCTCTCTCTCTCTCTCTCTCTCTCTCTCTCTCTCTCTCTCTCTCTCTCTCTCAACTCTGTTGTCTCCTCCTATCTATCCTCCTGATGGATGGATTTCAAACTTTCTCCTCCTCCTCCTCCTCCTCCTCCTCCTCCTCCTCCTCCTCCTCCTCCTCCTCCTCCTCCTTCTCCTCCTTCTCCTCCTCCTCCTCTTCCTTTTCTTCCTGTTCCTCTCTCCTCCTTCTCCCAATCTTCTTTTGTTTAGCTTTTCATCCTCTGGTTCTTTCTCCTCTCCTCCTCCTCCTCTTCCTCCTCCTCCTCCTCCTCCTTCTCCTCCTCCTCCTCTTCCTTTTCTTCCTGTTCCTCTCTCCTCCTTCTCCCAATCTTCTTTTGTTTAGCTTTTTCAACTCCTGCTCCTTCAGGTTCTAGTCGTCCTCTGGTTCTTCGTCTTATTCCTCTTGCTCCTCCTCCTCCTACTACTCCTCTTACTGCTCCTACCTCGCCTCGTTCCATTTTTATCCTTCTTTCATTATTGCCTCCACACTTCGTTACCAGTAAGTCAAGAATCCTGGCAAGAAAAGAGCAACACTGCCGCTCTCCCGGACGTCGATAGAATGCTCCAGCGCCGCAGTCCAGCACAGACCAACGAGGCTATTCGCTACAAAACCCGCTGCGTATAAACTCGTACATCGGGGAATGGCCTCATTTCGTTCCTTTTTTTTTTTTCCGAGTTTACCCACGGCCACTGCCAACATTACCACTAGCATTACCACTATTACCACTATTACCACTGCCACTAAACCCAAGCCAGGTAAAGCACTTGGACATTACCACCGCCACCAGTGCCACCACCACCACTACCACCACCACCTCGCCGCTGCCAGTGAGGGACAAAGGCTGCGTCGTTTAAGGGTGCATGGAAGGATGATGTGTGGTGGGTCTCATGATCTCCTGTGACCTGCAGGGGAATCTTCCACAGCCATTATCACGCTTTCCCTCATTAAAACACCCACTCTTTCTCCTCTCTCTCTCTCTTTGTCCTTCACTCTCTCGCTCTTTTCCACTCTCTCTTGCCTTAATTTTTTTTTCCTGTTAGTTTCTGTCTTTCTTTCCCTCTCTTCCATTCTCTGTCTCTCTAAGCACTTACAAATCCTCTTTTCATTCCGTATTGTTTATTAGTTTCTTGCCTTTTCATTCTTGCACGGTTTTCTCTTATTTATTTCTGTGCTGGTTCTATTTATATGCTTGTGTTTTCATTTCCTCTTCCTCCGTGCCTTCCTGCTTCCCCCTGCTCCTTTTTTTTCTCTCACGTACTCACTTTGTTCCTCCTTTCTTCAGTTTCCTCCTTGTAATTTTCGTAATTATCGTCACGTTCCCAGGAAGTCACGTTCATCCTTTCATTGCTTATTTTTACTTATTTTTTCTTGTTTGAAGTTGTTGAGTTTTTCCGCATCTTAATTATTCCACGCTTTCTAGAACACACACACACACACACACACACACACACACACACACACACACACACACACACACACACACACACACACACACACACACACACACACACACACACACACAGAGAGAGAGAGAGAGAGAGAGAGAGAGAGAGGTCGATGAGTCAACTTTGCTATCAACTCTACAATTCCTCAGTCATTTAATTCTGCAGTCAGTCAATCAGTCAGTCAGTCAGTCAGTCAGTCAGTCAGTCAGTCAGTCAGTCATCAATAAAACATGAAGGCAGGCAGGTAGGCAGATGGACAGACAGAAAGACAGGTAGACAGAGAGACAAAGAGATATATAGACAGACAAGCATACCAATAGACATACAGACAGGAAGACAGATAAACACACAGACAGACAGGCATAAACAAACAGAGAGACAGACAGAAATGCAGACAGACAAACAGGCATATCCCCCACACAAATACACACAAGCAGACAGACTGTAAGACGACCATACAGACACACAGACACACGTACAGACTAAGAGACAGACGGATAGACAAACAAACAGCGGGTTCAGGGCTTCACCAGAGTTCTAACAAACTATCACAATTTATCATGAGTTGTGCCAATCACTTTAATCGGCAGACTGATGACAACCTCATTATCTCTCTCTCTCTCTCTCTCTCTCTCTCTCTCTCTCTCTCTCTCTCTCTCTCTCTCTCTCTCTCTCTCTCTCTCTCTCTGTGGTGGATTATCTCTTCTCACAATCTGTCTTTATTCCTTGTTCTCAATTTGTTTTTGCTTTCTCTGCATATTCTTAATTCACCTTATTTTCTCTCTCTCTCTCTCTCTCTCTCTCTCTCTCTCTCTCTCTCTCTCTCTCTCTCTCTCTCTCTCTCTCTCTCTCTCTAACTCTTATTTCCTTTATATCCCCTTTGTTTATCTCTGTTTTTGTTTTTTTATTTGTCTTATCTCATTTCTCTCTCTCCTTCAAGCTTTGTGTACTTCTTAGTTTCTTTTCCTCCTTTGTTCTTTATTCTATATACGATTCTTTATCATGTGTTTTATTGCATCGTCCTTTCCTTAATGTTTCTTGATCTATTTTTTCTTCTTTTCTTCTTCTCTTCATTTATTCTTATTTGTTTTTATTCAACCATTTCTTCTTTTCAATTCTATTTCCTCTCTTTTAACATCTTTCAGCTATTTCCCTCTCCATGTCTCCTTCCTCTCTCGTTTCTCTCTCCATTTATTCTTCCTCTTATATTTATCTCTCCATATGTCCTTCCTCTCATTTTGTCTCCCTCCATTTATATCTCCTCTCTCATTTCCCCCCTCCTATATATATTCTCCTTTCTCTCTTACTCCTTGTCTTAAATGGCTTTATTCTTTACTTCTTGTGGCATTAAAGTATCCTATCCCCTCTACCTTCACACTCCACCTCCCACTCCTCCTTTCCATTAATCCCTCCTTTCTCATTTCCCTCCCCATATATTCCTCCTTCCTTCCTTTCTCTTGGTCTTAAATGCTTTTATTTTCCTCCTTACTTCCTCAGTGTCCTACTCTTCCACCTCCTACTCCATCTCTCTCATTTCTCTTCCTGTTATTTACTTTTTCCTCCTTTATTCCTTGTATTAAATGTTTTTATTTTCCTCCACACCACTCCACTTTTCCATCTTTATCCACGTCTTTCATTTCTCTCCCTGTTATTTTTCCTTTCTCCCTTTTTCTCTTCCTCATTTCACGCATTAGTCCTTACTCTCCCATTCCACTCCACCTCTCATCCACATCTCCACGTGTCCGCCACTCTCAGACAGAGCATCGTGGTAACAGTCGCTGGGATTACTAACAATAGCTATCAAACCAGACGTCCAACAGCGTCTAACTGTCTTCCCAACGACCAATTAGATTACAGTATTAGCCCCAAAAGCACTTCGGGGACCTCATAATTGGCTGTTGGCTTGGTGATTCAGGGGTGAGCTGGGGTGAGGTAAGGATGAGGATGCAGTGAGATAGGGTGAGGTAGGGATGAGTTAGGGGGTTTAGCAGGGGTGAGGCTTGGGTGAGGTCAGGAGAAAGAGATGACACCATACATTCCAATAAAAGACTTGCATTCCTATAAAACTTAATCATTCCTATAAATAAAAAAAAAAAATACCATGCACAGCGATCTAGTGAAGGGAATATTGGGTGGGGAGGAGCCTTCACCATTACTATCCTTCACCATACTTTATACCTCAGATTCAATAGATTATCTTGTCACAATCCCTTCTGAGTGTCTACTGGTGCTGATGATTCTAAGCTTTGAGTGTGAGGAAGCGTAATAGTGAGAGGAGGAGGCGAGGTGACGGTGAGTGTGTGTGAGAGGGAAGGTGAGAGAAGTGAGAGAAGAGGGAGTGGGTGGAGTCACGTAATGTTCCTCAGGGGGATGTGAGAACGAGGTCGGAAGAGAGGAAGACAGAGAGAGACACACACACACACACACACACACATAGAGAGAGAGAGAGAGAGAGAGAGAGAGAATCAGAAAGAGAAAGGGAATTCATTATGGTTCTTTGTTGACTGTGTAATGTGGAGCGAGGTGAGGCGAGGGAGGAGAATAGGATATAGAGGAGAAGTAGATGGAGGTTACGGTTACAGAAAAGACAAAAGAGGAAGAAGAGGAGGACAGAGTACAGAGTATAAGACCTGGTAAGACCTGAGAAGACCCTTTATTGCTCTGGGCTACACGTTGGGACGGTCGTTAGTAGCAAGGAGTTAAAAAAAAAAAAGACACTTCCTAATGATCACTTCTTCTCCCTTACTTGCAGTCAAAAAGCATTAATATTTATACTGGGGATCAGAGGATAACTAATGAGGGTGGAAGGAGACAAGGGAGAGAGTGAAGGAGAAGGGAAAGGAATAATAAAAAGAGTGTGCTGGTATGAGGGGTGAGTGCTGAGGGAGGAGAAGGAGGAAGAGGGAAAGGAGGAGGGAAACAGCAAGGGTCTCAGTGATAGGGGTCATTACGTTCTTTGTCTCGAATCCTGCCCTCTCTCAGTCTCCACCTGATGTCTTCCTCAAATCCTCATCACTTATTACAGCAAGACAAACACTTGGTGGAGTTCACAAGATTTGCACAGGAGCAATTTGAGAGTTCACAAAATATTTACGGTAGCAATTTGAGAAGGAAAAAAAATAATGAAAAAAATAGGAAAATAAATAGTTATGACAGAAAGGTATATACATCAATCATACAAAACAGTACAAATGCAAGACCAAAAATGCAGAACACATAATAAAAAATAATAACAATAACAAAAATAAAGTAAGATATTTCACGCCCTCAAAAATTATCTTATTCATTTTTTCTTCAATAAATCTTTTCGTTTCTATTTTAGTACACATTTATTTCTATCTAAGTAAGAAAAATCCATTGTCAAAATATTAAAGGAGGTGCAAGAAGAGGAGGAGGAAAAAATTAAGGAAAATAAAGGAAAATGAGAAAAGCAGAGATGACGGAGAATAGAAGAGAAAAAGAAAGATAAAAGAAATGCTAGGAGAAAGCGAAGAAGAGAAAGAGATAAAGAGGTCATGATGAACGAAAAATGAAAGAGAGGAGACAGCAAGAGAGCATGATGAAAGAGAAAAAAAAGGAGAGGAGGAAAAACTAACACAGAAACAGGTGGATGAAGGAAACCGTGATATGAGTGTGATGATGGAAGGAATAAGAGAAAGAAAAGAGAAGGCGAAAAAAGAAACAGATGAAAAAAGGAAGGAAATAAAGAAGGAAGAAATGAAATATGAAAAAAATGAAAAAAGAATTAAAAGAAATAAGAAAGAAAGGAGCAAAAGCAGGAAAAGAGAAGGAAGAAATATACAAAAGTTCTGTGTAGGAAGTTTAGTGAAGTTTGATTCAATTAATTTAGTTTATGTGTGCTTTTATTGTGTCATATATCCGGTATTAAACACACACACACACACACACACACACACACACACACACACACACACACACACACACACACACACACACACACACACACACACACACACACACACACACACACACACACACACACACACACACACACAGACACAGAGAGAGAGAGAGAGAGAGAGAGAGAGAGAGAGAGAGAGAGAGATGAGACAAGCAGTAAAATATGGCTGACAATTATGGCTGACTGAGCAGAGAATGACTTAAGTTCACCCTTTTGATAAGTCACGGAAGGAGGGAAAAGATGAGGAGGACTAGAAAGAGAGAGAAGGAGGAGGAAGAGAAAAGAGAATAAATCATGATGCAGGAGAAACTTGGCGATAAATATAGGATAAGGGGAGAGAAGTAGAGCAAGAAAGATGTGGAAGAGGAAGAAAAGGAAGGAGACATGGGATAAAGTAATTTGAAAAAGTAGCAAATGAGAAAAAGAAAAGAAAGTAAAAATAATTATTGATGAAAGAAAATGAAGTAGAGAAACATACATAAAACAGAGAGAGAGAGAGAGAGAGAGAGAGAGAGAGAGAGAGAGAGAGAGAGAGAGAGAGAGAGAGAGAGAGGAGGACTGCAAAACTGTTAAAACATTCAGAAGCGCACATCAATATATAAACAAAGCATATAACTAGACTTTGGTATTGGCAATGGATCACAAACATTATCCACACCCAGGAAGACTCATCCATTTATTCATCCATCAAACATCAATCTACATCCATTCATAGCCATCATCCATATCCTTACTGTAACTCCTTATTCACCTTTTTCATCCATTATTTTGCAACATATATCCATTTTTTTAGCCTCTATCCCTTAATGCATCGTCGTATTACATTTATCCAGTCATCTATTTCATATCCAGTAAATTATGTTAGTTTTAATCTTTTATTTAATTATTTTTCCATCCCTATTCAAACGTTTATAATTTATTTTTATATTTTTATTTTTTTCCTTTTCATTTTCTTTAGTCATCCCTCGGAGCAATACCATGGAACTTTCAGACACTCCCTCCTGGTCAGACTGTTGATGCTTCCAGGAATCTCTCTCTCTCTCTCTCTCTCTCTCTCTAAGCTGGAAGAGGAAGAGGAGGAAGGAGGAATAAGGGAAAGCAGATGAGGCAAAGGAGGAGCAGAAGATGGAGGAAAGGAGAAGGAGGATTTCTTTTCTAGAATAAGGAAGAAGAAGAAGAAGAAGAAGAAGAAGAAGAAGAAGAAGAAGAAGAAGAAGAAGAAGAACAAGAACAAGAACAAGAAGAACAAGAACAAGAAGAAGAAGAAGGAGAAGAAGAAGAAGAAGAAGAAGAAGAAGAAGAAAAAAAAGAAATAGAAGAAGAATACGAGGAAGAAGAAGCAGAAGAAAAGGAAGGAAAAGAAGAAAAAGAAATGGAAAAAGACAACGACAGCGCAGAAAAATACAAAAGGATTACAGCAGAAAACCAAACAGCAACAGACGTTTTGGCCTTGGGAAGGATTTTTCTGAACTACTTCTTGCCAGCTACAGAATAAAGAGAGGACGATAAAGAAATAGAGGAAGGGGAGAAGGAAGAGAAGGAAGAGGAGGAGAAGGAGGAGGAGGAGGAGGAGGAGGAGGAGGAGGAGGAGGAGGAGGAGGAGGAATGTAAGACTAAAAGTTAAAGAAGACTCACTTGTGGTCATTTTAAAAAATCTTAGAGGAAATATTGACTCGCCATAAACTGTACCAAATAGAGAGAGAGAGAGAGAGAGAGAGAGAGAGAGAGAGAGAGAGAGAGAGAGAGAGAGAGAGAGAGGGAGGGAGGGAGGGAGGGAGGCAGACAGCACGCCGCCATGAGGAGATGAAAGATGGAGGTGAGGTGAGGGATGCTGCGGTGAAGATGAAGGGGAAGAAGAGGGGAGATGGGTGAGAGAGGGGAGAGGGAGAGGAGAAGAGTAAGTGGCCGATGATGGATAATGCTTTGGTGAATTTGTTTTTTTTATATTCTCTCTCTCTCTCTCTCTCTCTCTCTCTCTCTCTCTCTCTCTCTCTCTCTCTCTCTCTCTCTCTCTGTTCCATTTTTATTTATATTTACAGTGGAACATTGAAAGTAGTGTGAGAAAGACCAGAACACACACACACACACACACACACACACACACACACACACACACACACACACACACACACACACACACACACACACGAAAATGACCTACGCACGCGATGCTTCGAATTAAAACTTTGTCCATTATCGAGGAAGAGAGGGATTAGGGGCCGCCAATCCTACTTTATCCACCTCTACCGCCGCTCAGAAATTGGCAAGAGGGAGCCGACGGGATAAATGGGGAAATAACAACACAAAGTAACACAGAAAGGGAAAATAAATGATACAGACAATTGGGTAAGGAAAAAAATGAGTAAACAGGGAATTAAGCCAAAACAGAACTTAAAAGCTTCCTTCTAGAGATGGAAATAACTCTAAGGAAATGAGGATATACAGAAGACAGAGGTTAAGTTGGCTGGAGGAAAAGTAAAATGCAATAAAGATAGGTAAGAAATATAGCAAGGAAAGGAGGAAAGAATGAGGGCGGGAGGGAAGGAGGGAGAGGAGAAATAAAGGAGAAACTGAGGCAATACTTCGTCATTACAGTAAAGTTTTTTCTTCATTACTTCAAGATATATAAGATTTTCCCCGTGTTTGTGTGTGTGTCTCTAATAAGCATCATTCTCTCTCTCTCTCTCTCTCTCTCTCTCTCTCTCTCTCTCTCTCTCTCTCTCTCTCTCTCTCTCTCTCTCTCTCTCTCTCTCTCTCTCTCTCTCTCTCTCTCTCTCTCTCTCTCTCTCTCTCAACAAAGCAAAGAAAAGAAAATATTATCTATCTGTCTACTTGTCTATCCTCATGTTTATCCATTGATCTATTTATCTACACATCTGTCTCCTTGTCTGTCTGATCGTCTGCCTGTGCTGAAGTGAGATGAAACGTAAAGAATCTCAAGGAAAAGTGTGAACGAGAGTAACGTTTCCAGCACAAGTGTAAACATTAGCAGGAAGTAAACGAAGCTGTCACGTGATGCCTAATTCTCCTGTGTCCGCTTTACCAAGAGAGAGAGAGAGAGAGAGAGAGAGAGAGAGAGAGACAGTGTTACATTACGAGATATGAAAACTGACTTGTCACTGATATATAAAAAAAAATGCAAATTGTTTAGGTAAATGACGAGTGCAGGATGGTAAACGACGAGAGAGAGAGAGAGAGAGAGAGAGAGAGAGAGAGAGAGAGAGAGAGAGAGAGAGAGAGAGAGAGAGAGAGGCACCACAGTCGCAAGCAGTCATTGGAACCACTAGGCAGTCACCAGAACGGCCGCCAAATCACACAGTGCAGTCCAGCCGCCACCTCCGCGATGCTCCTGATAAGTGGCCGCGCCCAGATGGTCTCCTTCTGCGTGAGGGGAAATATAAGACGCCGTTGCTTTTCCTTGCCTTGTGCTTTTGTGGGGAAATTGCTGGTGTTTTTTTTGTTTGGTATGGTATTATTGTACGTTCGTGTTTATTTTGCTTTCTTTTCTCTGGTTTCTTTTTTTAGTCTTGCTTTCTTCCTCTTTTTTTCTTCTTGTTCTAGTTGTTCTTTGTTGTTTTTTTCTTTCTCTATTCTTTTATTTTTATTTCTATAGTAGTAGTAGTAGTAGTAGTAGTAGTAGTAGGAGGAGGAGGAGGAGGAGGAGGAGGAGGAGGAGGAGGAGGAGGAGGAGGAGGAGTAATAATAACAAAAATAATTGTGTTAGAAGTAATTACAGATGTTTCCTTGAGGCATAACTTATAACACACAAGTCAATTACCTCACTTAAAAAAAAACACTGAATATTAACACACTCACATGTCAATCAATTAAATCACAACTGTAACATAACACCCACCACCACTATACCAAACACAACACAAAAAGAAGAACAACATGAGCACCCACAACACACAACACTAACAACAATCACATGCTAGATACAAAACTCACTAACAATAATTACATGCCACGTACAAAATTCCTATCACTATTAACATGTTCCTTGTCTTTTATCCACAGGTGAGTGATGGAAGGAAGGACAGGCGTGACTCTCAACACAGCGGTAAGACGGGAAGAGCTGGGTTTGGGGCGGAGGGAGAAGGAGGAGAAAGTTAAGGGAAGGGAGGAGGAGGAGGAGAAGAACGTTAAGGATATACAAGAAAGAGGTAAGAAGAGGGCGGAAGGAAAAAGCCCAGTCAAGAAAAATATGTACCTCATATTATGTGGTGGAAACAAGCTTTCGGGAAGTTAAGAACTGAAGAGGGACTGAGAGGAGACTGGGAGGAAGGGAGGGAGTGAGGAAGGGATATACACGGAGCAGGAGGGAAGGAGAGAAGAAGGAGGTAGAAAGCCAAGGTGAGAGCTGAGGGTCCTCCACTTGCTGGGGTAAAAGGAGGTGGAAATGGAGAAAAAGCTGAATTCTAGTTGTGAGAAAATAAAGGAAAATGTCCCTTCAGTGAGGTGGCTGGAGGAGACGAGGGAACGTGATGGGAGGAGAAGGGAAGCAGAAGAAGAGAGAGAGAGAGAGAGAGAGAGAGAGAGAGAGAGAGAGAGAGAGAGAGAGAGAGAGAGAGAGAGAGAGAGAGAGAGGAGAGGAGAGAAGAGGAGAGAGAGGACTTGAAAGAAAACGTGTGGAGGGAGTGAAAGACGAGTATAATCAAAGAATATATTGAAGGAGAGGCAAACAGAGATACGGAAGAGGAGGAGAAGGAGGAGGGAGAAATGAAGTTGAGGGGTGAAGGACGTGAAAGTAGGAGTGTAGGAAGAGGAAAGGAAAAGGAAAGAGGAGGAAGGAAGAATTGAAGTGAAGGGATAGAGGGACGAGAAGTTACTTGAGGGCTAAGGGTCTGATGGACGGCACACTATTTTGAGTTTTTGTGTTGCTGAAGAGGACTAGAGGAATGTTGTGTTGCAGCTCGTTGTGTTTTGGAGTGGTGTGGTGTTGCTGTTGAGGCCTTTGTGTTTTTTGCAACTTTGGGAGAAATGATAAAAGGTGACTGTTGAGTTCTCTTTCCTCGTTCTTTGAGTGCTGGGTCTCGAGTGGTCCTGAGAGCTGGAGTGTTGCTGGTGTGTTGTGTTGCATTATGTTGTCAAGGTGCAGAGGGTTCGTGAAGGTACTTGTGCTTGCAGGAATGTCAGCTTTAATGAATACCCAAAGAAGATTAGTTTACCTGGAATCATTAATATTTCCAGGTATGAAGACTCTACGAAGACATTACTTTACGAAAACTAAACAAAGATCTACATAAAAAAAAAACATAATCATCTTAAGATTCACAGTAACACTTAAGAATTCTCAACTTTTGAAGAAAATAAAAGAATATTCACAAACAAAGTATTCATTTCAAACTATACAGTAATATACATGAAATAAAGCATAGTGTTTATCGATAGTAATAATGAGGATGAAGATAACAATAAAAATAATAATAGTAATAATAATAATAATGATAATAATAATAATAATAATAATAATAATAATAATAATAATAATAATGATAATAACAACAACAACAACAACAATAATAATAATGACAATAATAACAATAGCAACAATAATAATAATAATAATAATAGTAATAATAATGATAATGATAATAACAACACTAGTAATCCAGAAAGGAAAATTAATAAGAACATATGTATGAATTAATTACACTCATAATGTAATTTCACGCTTGTTACATCCCTTTCCTTCATCAAAAAATGTATAAAGGTATTGTTAGTAATATTAAAGACTTCATAATTTCTGTGTGTGTGTGTGTGTGTGTGTGTGTGTGTGTGTGTGTGTGTGTGTGTGTGTGTGTGTGTGTAGGAAAGTGTGGGATGAACATGAGACCATGAGACAGAAGGAGGAAGAGCAGGAGTAGGAAAAGGAGGAGGAGGAGGAGGAGGAGGAGGAGGAGGAGGAGGAGGAGGAGGAGGAGGAGGAGGAGGAGGAGGAAGAAGAAGAAGAAGAAGAAGAAGAAGAAGAAGAAGAAGAAGAAGAAGAAGAAGAAGAAGAAGAAGAAGAAGAAGAAGAAGAAGAAGAAGAAGAAGAAGAAGAAGAAGGAAGAAGAAAAATGGAAGTAGGAAAGGGAAAGGAAAGAAAGAAGAGAAAAGTGTTGTAATATGAGCTAAATTAACACAGAGAGAGAACAATTCCTGGACATATAATTCAACACACACACACACACCAGCACTAACACCGGTAATAGCAAGACACACAACATATAACGCGGGTGAGCAAAAGCGAGGACCCAATAACAGCTGGCGCGGGGCTGGTGATCTGACACAGCAGCGAGGCAACACACCGACACACCAACACACCAACACGCCAACACAGCGCAACACCCAACATTCCGGAAAACACTGCACAGCGCGGCACGACCATACGAATAAATAAAATTGCGTGATTTATAATGTCGATCTGTGCTAGTGTTTGCATATGTGTGTGTGTGTGTGTGTGTGTGTGTGTGTGTGTGTGTGTGTGTGTGTTTGTGTGTGTGTGTGTGTTGCTTGATTACTTGATGAATGAAAGGCAATTTAGCACATTGGTATTATTAAAACTAGGCCTTCCAGTCGTGCATTCTTTATCAGAGAATTACGGCGATAAATTGTAAATGAAATAGCCAAACTGAACTGCCTGAATATCGTTTGCCTCCCACGCTGATACACGTATACATAATTTGAATCACTGACACAAAAAAGACAAATTTGGTGCATGAAAATAAACTACACGATATGCATTATGATGAAGCTACACGAGTTTATGATCAGTAAGAGTTTGGCCAACGTACTCATGTGAAAGTTTTACCTGAACAGTGTGGAGTTGATATTGAATTTAAATGTGAATTGCTGCTGTTGCTTTGTTTTTGGTATTATGGACTGGAATTTGTATAGAGTTCTTGTTTTTATTTATTTTCTGAGTGTTTATCTGAGTTTTCGACATTTTTTTATTTATTTTTTTGATACGTTCCTGTTTTGTCTACATTCGTGTAAATTTGGTTTGACAGCTTGATTATTTTTTTTCTATTTGATTTATTGTTTCTCATTTGTTTTACGATTGCGGTTGTGAAAGTTTTGTGACATTTATGGATCGTTTAGTGACAACAGTTGACACATGTTTTTGTCATATATATTTTTTTTCTATTATATCATATTCTAATAATTTTTCTTTCTCGTTTAATCCGCTTTCCTCTTGTGTCTCTCTCTCATTCTTCCTCCTATTCCTTGATATACGTTTTCTTTTCCTTCATTTCATCATTTTTCTTCCATGTTTCTCTTATTCCTAGCCATGTTTTATCTGTTACACCAACTCCACTTCCTTCTCCACCTAATACTAACCACCTAACGGTCCTAACCCTAACCACCTCTTTTACATCCTTCTATTCCTGTCCAATCCACCTCCTTGATATCCAATTTTCCTCCACTAGTAACCTACAAAACACCTCAAATTTTGCCTTATATACAACTAACAACCTTAAAACACCGATCCATAGAGACCATTACCCCATACACGCTCGTAATTCACACTGAGGGGGAGATTTATTTGCATTTATTGATTCCCTCGCACCACGTGTGTGTTTCCACATCATTATTCACTTTTTAATGGAGTGGAGCGAAGTAATTGGCAGTGTTTTTGTTCACCTCGGATCTGATTTTGTCATTATTAGACTGAAGAATTTTCTCTCTGTTGGTGTTATTGTATTACTGTTGAAATGAGCGTACTGTGTGTGTGTGTGTGTGTGTGTAAGTATGATGTGGTTGGTACCCATTATATTCCAACAACAGCTAGATACAATTACCCCACGCGAGTATCTAGTATCCTCGTGTCTCCTACAACAGGCCCCGGTCGTTCCCGTCCTCCCCACGCGGCTCCCAGGTGGTGGAAAGTTCCTCTTATCTAATGGGCAGAGTTTGAAAGGGTTTCGGCACCAGCGGGATAGTTTATTAGGGGAGCAACTTGAGGAGAGACAGAGACAAAGAGTGGGAGAGAGACTGAGTGTGTGTAGCTGAGGAGCGGCGGGGGAGAGATGGTGAGGCTGAGAATTGACAAAGACGGATCAGGGAGGTTACTCAGTGATGTGACTTGTATATGCCAGACTTGATCCTTACAGTGCTATTGCTGCATTCCTCTCTTCTCCCTTGACTACTTATTCTAGCTTTGTAGTACCTGGGAATTGTTATGTAATTATCAACACTATTTTTCCTCCTAATCTCTGTTTTTGGCGCAGGCACGTCGTTTCCTGTACCATGTGGAGGTGACAACAGATATAGATAGTTACAGGTACAGGTTTATTAGTTATTATATACAAGGATTCGAAGAGGATTTCAAACAAGAGCAGATCCTTATTTCCTTGCTAATCTGGTGGAGGCTCAGTGGAGGGTCAGAGGTGTCAAAATGAGGATGTAATGCAAGAACGAGGCTGTCATCTATTCCTGTATTTTATTGGCAAACTATCGCCTTTAGTTTGAGATGTGGTCTTCCTACTGTACTGCTCCATAACCTGTTAAAATTACCACCCCATTCCTTAAGAGTTGGAGGAAAGAGTTTTGTCATTGTATTTGTCATTTACACTTTTATTGCCATAACTGTTGTCATTACCGTTGTCATATTGTGTCATTGTCAATCTCATTCATATTATTATCAAACTTATGAATTTAAATTATTTCTCTGCATTTGAACTGTCAGGAACTCTCCTTTCTGGAAGCTTGAAGCTAAGGTGGCTTTCTTTCAAGACTAGAGTTCTTTAAGTGTATTTCCTTGTGCACACCAAAAGAGGAAAGGAGGGTGGTGTCCGCGTGAACTCAAAGCAGTTGACAAAAAACGAAGCACCTGTGATGTTGTCCGGCGGCAACGCTTAACTTTGATGTTAAGAGATGTGGAAACAAAGGAGTTGGGGGAAGAGGAAGGAGGAGGAAGAAGTAGAGGAGGAACACAAATTAACACAAAGGAGAAACGTATAGTAGCTACCTGTTGGTACTTAAAAGGCTCTTTGTGAGAACGAGGACAAGAACGTGGTGAGAAGAAAGAGGAAGAGAAGGAAAAGGAGAAGGAGGATCACAAGGGCTAACTGAGGAAAAACACGCAACATGCCAGCTGATTTCCACGAAATTGTTTCTGTTCTAATACACTAGTATAAGATAAAAAGCACAAGACACCAAAGACAAAGGAGGAAGAGAAGAAAGAGACAACCAGGACAGAGTGATATCCCAATGCTTAGGTGGTACAAGTAGAACGTGGACTAACGATGAAACTTCTCGCACTGAGAGTCTCTCGCCGCCACGTGATGCAAATGACTCACACCAACACCAAGAATTCCGTTACTGTCCCGCCAAAAAAGATGACTAAAACTAAACTGCATAATTCACTTGGCCCGCTTTTCTTTTACTGTATAATGAAGAATAAATGAAATATAAAACTGGAAATGAAATTGTGTTAGAATGTAAAGAATAGGTAATACTTTTTAAGAATCTTATATATTTTACAGTTGAATAATCATTTTCATATAATGTGAAATATAAGGAAACAGTGTTAATTTCAGGCATAGTTTAAAGAAACAGAAGCATAAGGGAGAATGAATATGAAAAAAAACAAAGGAGAAAACAAAATCTGAACTTGAAAATAAAAAAGAAGTGAAACGTTACAGGTTAAAAAAGAAAAAATACGCCCATTATCATACATAATATAAAAAAAAAAAACACTCAAGAAAAGAAGACAAAACGAAACAGAGAAAACAGAAGACAAAAACAGAAAGTGAAAAAAATAAAGAAAAATCAACCCAACGAATCAGAGAGGAGATGAAAGGAAACATAGAGAGAGAGAGAGAGAGAGAGAGAGAGAGAGAGAGAGAGAAGGTAGAAAACAAAAAGAAAAGCAAAAGAGATCAAAGAAAATTAGCCCGGTGCATAATAAGACAAGGCTCCACATTCAGACAAGAAATAAAAGGAAACAGAAACAAGTAAAAGCTGCACATTAAAAGCAGAGGAGCGGCGCGGCGGGCTCCCGTGGTTAATGCGCCGCGAAAAAGCCATTCCTCTCCTTAGGACCCGGATCAAAGGCTACTTAAGGAGAGAACTGAAGGAGACAGAAGGGATTGGGAAGAGATCATTTAGGATGCCTTTTTTATCTCCCTTTGTAACCTTGCCGAGCAGCTCAGAGGCAATGGTTGGATTATCATATGGAGGAATAAAGGTGAGCTATGAGAATTTAATCCCTTCCCACTGAGCGATTTTTCACATAATCTCTTAAACCTTTCTGTGTGATACGAGTTAATCTGTGAATCTTTTTTATAAATATCTGCAAGGAAGGAGATTTAGTAATTTCTCGCCCGTTTAAAGACTGGAGGTGTCTGAAGAATAAGTATATAAAGATGTCTCAAAGTTATCATTATTTAACCCTTTCCATACTGTGCCGTGTTTTCATATGCATTCTGCTCACTTTTTGGCGATTTTATACTTCTTCAGCAATTTTATGTGGGGATTGAAATAGTAAAGAGTCTGGCCATTAACCTATACACTTCCTTAGACCTTTCCAAATGCAAATAAAATCGTCGTCACACACAAAAAATTATGTTAAAAATGAGTCTCAGTATTGAAGGGGTTAAGGAGAGATGTACTTTCACGCCATGCTCTCTTTGATACATGATTGGTGACTGTGTAGGTGTGTCCGATATCGATGTAATCTGCGCATTTGATAATATACCTCTAGTAATTTGAGGAGGGATGGTGGTGGTGGTGGTGATGGTAATGCTGGTGGTGGCAGAAATAATGCTAAAGTGGATAACAACTACAACAACAGCGAAAACATCACCACCAACACCACCACCATCACCACAACAAAACATACAGAAAACCAGAAGGAAACGCACACAACAAAGCGCAATACACAAACAAAACTCTCTGACGCATCACAACATCGCTGGCAGAAATACGACAAGCGAACGAGAATTTGTACAATCTTATACGAAAAGAGAAAAGCAGAGAAAAAATAAGAGAAGATAAGGGAAGGGAAGAGAAGACGGGTCCATCTGCCTCGCCCTGGTTTGTGCGGCCTGGAAACTTATGCAAATACTCTCTAAAGTCTGTAGGGAACTTTTTTTCTTGTGACCTGACCGACATATGACAAGCACGACACCTTAGCTCAAACTCAACAAGCAAAGGTCAACACTAAGGGATTGTTGCTCTCTCTCTCTCTCTCTCTCTCTCTCTCTCTCTCTCTCTCTCTCTCTCTCTCTCTCTCTCTCTCTCTCTCTCTCTCTCTCTCTCTCTCTCTCTCTCTCTCTCTCTCTCTCTCTCTCTCTCTCTCTCTCTCTCTCTCTCTCTCTCTGGTGGTTCATGCTCTCCGATTTTCACAGTAAAAATTGTATATTCTAGCGATTTTGTTTTCCATATATCACTCGTTTTCTTCAGTGTACAGTTGTTCTTCCGGGTATTTCACTATAACTCTCTCTCTCTCTCTCTCTCTCTCTCTCTCTCTCTCTCTCTCTCTCTCTCTCTCTCTCTCTCTCTCTCTCTCTCTCAACGTAGTAAGATTTAATGAGTTCTTGTGAATACATTAACTGCATGTGCTGCGTTTATTGGATCCAGTGGTATAAAAATGCACGAGGTATTGGGAAAGTGAATTAAACTTTACATTGGATACTCCGTCTTCAGGTTATTGGGGCAAACATAAGTGTAGTAAGAAGAAATGGCTGGAGAAATATTGGTTCATAACGAAGGAATGAATGGAGTTTTGCTATTTTCAAGAGTTTAACCAAAATTTCACAGATACACATAAACATGGAAAACTAAAGTGAATCTAAAGAAAAAACAATATAATATGAAAAGAAGGGAAGAAAAGGAAAGTCCGGAGAGAAAGAGAAGAGAAATGTAGAGAAAGAAAATAAGGTAGAGGTATTGTATTATTCTCTCCCTCTTCCCACTCTTTCTAGTACCTCTCACAGTTCCCGCCCTCCTGCCACTCGTAAACACCGCGACACACAAACTCCAAAACTCCTCTAGACTTTTGAGAGGGCAGGGGAGGCGGCGCCGATAGGGAGGCGCTGCAAGTCTTGAAATCAGAAACTGTAATGAAATTTGGCTGCATGTCGCCTATTTGGAGGAGTGACACCGGGGCTAAGGGTACAAGTGAGCAGAGAGAGAGAGAGAGAGAGAGAGAGAGAGAGAGAGAGGAGGAAGGTTGCGAAGGACAGAAGTCAATGTACTACGTAGTTTCACGGAACCCTCTCTCTCTCTCTCTCTCTCTCTCTCTCTCTCTCTCTCTCTCTCTCTCTCTCTCTCTCTCTCTCTCTCTCTCATTAACACCTGTGAGGAGATGCAAAACGAATTCACTCAACAAATGAGAGAGCAAGACACACACACACACACACACACACACACACACACACACACACACACACACACACACACACACACACACACACACACACACACACACACACACACACACACACACACACACACACACACACACACACCAGGTCTGCCTCCCCTTCGCATGCTATCCAATCCAAAGAGGCGAGAACAGTATCTGACTGAATGTTCGTATCAGACGTCACTCTCAGACTTGCCGTGGACACAAGTTTTTCTTCTCGGAGTTTGAATTCCACCACACGGCGACGGGGAGGCGAGGGGACGGAGGGAGACAGGGAAGAGGAGGGACGAGAAGAGTTGGGGAGGAGAGGGAGGCAAGAATAGGGAAGCATAGGGAGAGGAAAAAGCGTGGAAAAAGTAGAGGTTTGAGTCAACAATGGAATATATACCGATTTCTATTTCGTTGGAAAATATATATAAAAGTTTGTGCTGCTACCATGTGTGTGTGTGTGAGAGAGAGAGAGAGAGAGAGAGAGAGAGAGAGAGAGAGAGAGAGAGAGAGAGAATGGATCAACACAGCTAACAGAACTGCTTCTAACTTTGCCACACTGACGGCCGGAGCGAATTGTGTCTTGTTTCGGAGGACTTGAGGACGAACAGTAACACAAAAGGGAAGTGTTGTGCATCGTGAAGTCGTCCTCAATGGAAATCCCCTTAGGACGAGGAGAGGAGGACAGGAAGAGAGTGAAGGAGGTGAAATAGAGGCAATTAAATAAAAAGGAAGCAAGAATAAGAGTAAAATTAAGATGAAGACTAATAAAATAAAAGAAAAGAAGAATCAGATCAGAAAAATTATGTGGTATGTTAAGAAATTAAGGAGACATTTGCAAGTATAAGGAAAATAAGGATTAGATTATGTAAAGAATGCAAAGAAATACAATCACGCGTGGTACAAAACGACCACACCAAAGAAACAACGAAAAAAACTATTAGAATGCATTTTTGATTGAAGAAAATATCATTACCTTTGAAAAATAACCAAATTACTCTTGAAAGGTTACTATTTAGAACACACACACACACACACACACACACACACACACACACACACACACACACACACACACACACACACACACACACACACACACACACACACACACACACACACACACACACACACACACACACACACACCTTTTACCTCAACGTATACACCTTCACTCAACAATACCTGCTAATCAACACACACACACACACACACACACACACACACACACACACACACACACACACACACACACACACACACACACACACACACACACACACACACACACACGATGAACCTGTGGAGGTCAGTGGGTCAGTGTGTTCCTGTGACAACTTGGACAAGAGTGGACGTTAGTTATGGCTTCCAATTCTCCATCGATTCCTCGTCTTGGTGCTCCTTCTTGCCTGATTGTGTGGCTAAGTGAGGCTGTGAGGCTGTGAGGTGCATTGAGCAGACCAGGATGCTTGGGGAGCATTGGTGGGCTGGTGTCGCCTTCCTTATGTATGGGAAATTATTTGATGGCTTTGGAATGTTTGGACAAAAGTTCTATTATCATGTGTTTGAGAAATGCTGAGTGTTTTAAAGGATTTAAATGGGTTTAGGAATCTCTCAAGCTAGTTAAAAAGGGAAGATAATTTTTTTTTTTTTAGTTATTAAAGTGAGGAAAGCAAAAACGCGAAAGAACAATTTGAAAGATTACACTCACTAATAAGATCGCTCGGCACCATTGTCCAGATGTGAACATCTCGCCACAAGGCACACCGCACCTCTTGAAGAGCTTAATTTTTGTTTCTTGAGCTCAAAAACGTTGGATTTATGATATATTTGTTGTATCAGATTGAAGATTGAGCCTGATGTCTTTCGTATTAAAAATCATCACCTGAATCTTGAAATAAAGACTGGTAGGTAAGGGGCGCTGCGGGCTGGGAGTATAACAGAGGATGACAAAGGAAGAGTAACAACGGCTAGTCGGTGACGCCTTGTGGTCGGTCATGTGGCGGAGCCGCGACGCAGTCTTGACATGAACACCGACCACCTCGTCTTCAGGACGTTCCCCTTAAACGTGGACGTCGTGAAACTTTGATGGGAGTCGGTCAATCCATGACTCCGCCACGGTATAACAAGGCCCAGCCTCCTCCGCCGCCCGCCCACCGCCGCCCACTCACACCGTACACGCGCTGCACTGTTCTCATTGAGCGGCAGAGCAGAGGTGCCCCGCTTCATGCACTGACTGCCTCAGACACCTTAATGGTGCACTGAAGGTTCAGCTGTCTGCCCAGTCAATATCATGTTCGCAATACCTTATAGTTATTTTTATGGGAAATGTCAAGTTCTTTCTCCAATAAACTGGTGATGAAGGTGCGTTTTTGACCCAAGACTGCCAGCCAAAGGTGGAAATATCGGCTGCTCACGCCCTCACTTATTGAGGCAAACACAATAACATAATGAAGATTATTTGCTGTTACCGTCTCACACAAGCTATCAGTCAGTCAGCTAATGATAAACTGCAGGAATGCAATTTTCATGTTTTCAAATAACCGGAGTTACGTATTTCTCGAAAAAAAAAAAAATCTAGCAAACATGAACCAAGGATTGACTCGCTTCCAGTGCAATGCTTCGCTGCCACAGATAAGATCACTTATTTCCCTCTTGCCCGCGACACACAAAACGACTCAATACAGGCTGGGAAAAAATGTGCGCCTCTTTTTGGTCTCTTCATCACCATCAAACAACAACAATCAGCGTCCTCTGCGTGGCGAGGAAAAGTTGGAGTTACGATGCGGCGCAGCAAACCTCCGCTGCAAAGTGAGACACAACTCCAGGCGGGGTCGCAATAGTTAAGGTCGTAATTACTAAGGATCCATACCACCTTTACCTGCAAATTAACAGTTGGCCTGACCTCGACAACTGAAGGCTCATCACTGCCTCTCACCGTCGCTGGAGGGTTCATTTCTGGCAGCCTTGATATACAACTCTGACCTGCCGCGGCTGGATACCAATGGCTTAAGGACGAAGGTACAGTCGGTGAGGTACAGACAACACAACGCTGCTTACAATGTTTCCTTCACGGTCTACACAAATTAGAGGCAGTGAGAGTAACTTCCTGACGACACACACCATTTGGAAATACTCAGTGTAGAAATATCACCTCCCCCCAAAAAAAATAGTGATAGATGCGAAATTCTTTTACTTCGTACCAGATTTTCATTCCTACGTGGCCGGAGCCATTTACTTCCAGCGGGTGATTAGCGAACAGGTGGAAGGAAACTCAGGAAACTCAACCGGCAATCCTTCACCACCTGACGGATGAAACACGGCGAGGCAAACACACTGAGAGGCTGACAATCAAAACCAACTGACCCGCCACGCCTCCCTTCACCTGGATGAGCCCCGCGGGAAGGTCATGCAGGTGGCGCCCATTACCATGCCAGACCCATTACCAGGTGAGCTTTGGAGCAGATCGACGCGGCACCCTCCTCCCGCCATTGCCTGGGGAACTGGAAGATGGACACCAGTAATTAATTAAGATCCAAGGACACAGACTTGAAGGAGATAAGGATGAAAGATTGCCTGGGAGGAGAGAGAGAACAGAGGACACTCAGCGATGCCCAGATAAACCACTCACAGGAGACAATTTTCACGACATACACACACACACACACACACACACACACACACACACACACACACACACACACACACACACACACACACACACACACACACACACACACACACACGGAGTGAATCACGCGTGCTACGTACCCACACTCCCACGCACTCACTCTTCCCTTAGTATTCCCTGGTTGTCTTCCTTTCCCTTTCCCTCCCTAAAGCTTTTTCTCCCCTGTATTTCTCCTCCCTCTTTTCCCCGTGCTGTCTCCTCCCCCTGGCCGAGTTCACGCGAATAGCAGCATCCAAGTGTAAATGGTGTAATCGCTTCGCTCTGACCAGCCTGTGTCCGACGGAGTGCCGGGGGCGGGGGAGGACCCCAGGCCGGGAAGGGGACGGAAGCCGGAAGGAAAGTAGAGGGCAGAGCGCGAGGAAGGGGCGGGAGGGAGCGCATTACTGGCCCGTGAACCAATTAGAGTCACTTCTCTTGCAAATCAGTGAATTACCGGCTTGGGAGTTTGACGCCTAGAAGATGCGTCGTCTGTCACTCACTCACTGGAGGCACAACACAGGACCCCCCTCCCTCCTCTCTCCTCCCCCTTCCCCTTCCTTTCCCCTCATCACCGCTCGCTTCCCCTCACCGGTTCAGCGCACCGCGGCAAGGCCACACCGCCGGGAGGAGTCAGAAAGTGAGAAATCTGCGATAAAAATTTATTCACCGTTGTTGATTAAAACTGATGTAGGTTGAAAGGAATTGATTATCTGGTAACTCACTGGTTTCGGGGCGGCGCTGGCGCAGGACCACCAATCTTGGGTTGTGATGCCAGGTAGTGCCGGCCCGGCCCTGCTTGCCAGGAATCAGGTGTGAAAACTAATTGGGAAAACCTTTGGAAACGTCATCATCGTGAGAAAAGAAAAGGCAGATGTAGGAATATCGGCACGACACACCAAGGTTGCATTGAACTCTTGCTGATAATCGATACGTGTAGCGGCTGCTGGCATCTCACCCCGGCGAGGTGAAGGGGGCCAGTGCGACTTTCCCCAAACCATTTTCCACATCTTTTAGGATGCTCGAAATGCATAATTTTGAAGGCGGTATTGAAGGACATGCCGAAGAGACCCGCAGGAGGCTGAGAGGTGAAGGAGGAGGTGTTGATGTGGGGAGGAAGGAGAAGGAGGAGGCTGAAGAGGGGGAGGAGGAGGGGGGCGGCAGGTGGGCCGGGAGGTGGTGATGGTCGGGTGTGCGCCCTCGCGAGTCGCGGCAACAGCAGGAGCAGCAGCAGCAGCAGCAGCAGCAGCGGTAGGAAGCTGGACCGGCGGGCTGTGAATAGTCTCCCCCGTGTCCTGGCACCACCACCACCACCACCACCACCACCTGTCTCCGCCTTCACTTTGTTGTTCTCACGCCGGTTGGGACGCTCTGCTGGGCACCCTTGTCTCCCCTTCCTCTCCCCTTCAGCTGTTCTCCCTCACGTCATCACCTCATTTTAATGTATACATAACTATCCGTTGGACTGCCTGCACCACTACCACCACTACCACATCCTACTCCTCCGGTCTCAATACCCGCTCGCTCGCTGTTGTTGCTGTGACCGTCAACCATCTATGCAAACCAATTTTCCCGAACTGCCTGACCTGACAGTTGAAGAGAGTGCCTCCTGGGTGTCGTGTTATGCCTACGAAACGTGATTGTTGTTGTACGTCGCTCATGAATAGTCGTCCCGCCACCCAAACCATCAACACCAACACCACCACCACCACTACAGCCACAGCAGTCTCCTACAGCGCCTTCCTCAGCACCACAGTTGTAAGTCATCGGCACAGGGCGCGTCACCCCACGCTGTCCAACACTAGCCTGGCATCCAAAGCAGAAGGCAGGTAGCCCGTGCCCGAGACCCGCCCCTCCGCCCCTCTTCGCCCTGCCCACCGCCGCCCGGACATCGCCCGCTAAAGGACATCAACTCTAAGCAATAATCTTCAGCAAATACTCAATCTGATCATCCAGATTCCTCGCGCCAGATGGACGTCGCTCGGCACTGAGGATATAAAGCAATACAAGCCCTCTCATCTCTCGTCATTCTCCACTACAGGTAAAACAAAGACTAAAAAAAGAGATCATAAGTATTAATGTTGAGTTAGTAGTTAGTCCATACGGCAGGAACAAAGTATTTAAAGTATTAGTAAGAAATTCCCTTGTGCACTGTCCCCATCTCCCTCTCTCTCGCTCTCTCTCGCTCTCTCTTTCACCTGTGCATCTGTCCCCTCCTTCCTCCTCTCTCCTCTCCCTCCCCCGTGCGTGTCACCTAATGAGTGGTGAATGTCATGGCCGCTCCTTCCCTCCCTCCTTCCTTTCGTGAGACTAAAGTAAATGTCTATTGGAAAACACTAACCACTTGCCCGAAGGAACCGATGGGATGGCCTCTCTCTCTCTCTCTCTCTCTCTCTCTCTCTCTCTCTCTCTCTCTCTCTCTCTCTCTCTCTCTCTCTCTCTCTCTCTCTCTCTCTCTCTCTCTCTCTCTCTCTCTCTCTCTCTCTCTCTCTCTCTCTCTCTCTCTCTCTCTCTCTGGGTCAGTGATTCAGGCAATACTTTGTTCCTGCCCTATTTAGTGTGTTGATATTAATTGTGTTACATTGACAATATTTTTCCCTCCTATTTCCATGTATTATGTAACATTGTGTCACGTACATGAGACAGTCTGTTGTAGGTCAAGGCTGATGATGTTAGTGATGGACCGATAACCCTTGAAAAAAAGACACGATCCCCATTTTTCTTAACGCATGAACAGATTGTGAAAAGGATAAAAAATGTATATGTATAAAAAAAACACACAACAGAAAGCATAAAATTCTAAAAAGACCGCGTGTCACATCTCTCTATATATAACAATCCGGTCGAAGAGAGAAAGAGAGCGGGGGGAGGGAAAAAAAAAGAGTAAAAGAGGAGAGAAATGATGGAAAATATTGCGTGGCGTCCTTCCTCTGGCAGCGAAGAAGGAAAAAGTGCGCTGGAAGTCAAGACAAAAGTGGTTATTTTTGTAAAAGGGAGTCGTGGGAGAAGGTGTTTGCAGGAATTTACATCATTGTTCTTTTTCTCTTCTTGTACAGCTGCTATGTTCTTCCTTTTTCCTTCACTTGTTTCATCCCCTCCTCCTCCTTCTCCTTCTTCTTCTCCTCCTCCTCTTCCTCCTCCTCCTCCTCCTTCTTCACCTCCTCCTCCTCCTTCTTCTTCTTCTCCTCCTCCTCCTTCTTCATCTCCTCCTCCTCCGCCAATATACACTGCTCACAAATCAGTGCTCAGGTGTTTTCAGGCCAAACGAAGTGTGTGTGTGTGTGTGTGTGTGTGTGTGTGTGTGTGTGTGTGTGTGTGTGTATGTGTATGTGAGAGAGAGAGAGAAAGAGAGAGACGTGTTATTTCTCTAGCTCTTTAAGGTCACTCTGTCATTCCGTCGCTTTTCCCTGCCCGCCTAATTAAGCTTTACGTGACATCCCTTCATGCTTTGACTTCACATGCACTACTTCATCCCCCCCTCCTTCTCTCTCTCTCTCTCTCTCTCTCTCTCTCTCTCTCTCTCTCTCTCTCTCTCTCTCTCTCTCTCTCTCTCTCTCTCTCTCTCTCTCTCTCTCTCTCTCTCTCTCTCTCTCTCTCTCTCTCTCTCTCTCTCTCTCTCTCTCTCTCTCTCTCTCTCTCTCTCTCTCTCCTCCCGCTCCACCCACGCACAGTTACTCCATTCACTGTTTCTCGACACCTTTAATTTATCTAACTACTGCTACTACTATTATTACTACTACTATTCTCTCTCTCTCTCTCTCTCTCTCTATCTATCTATCTATATATCTATCTATCTATCATTTATTTGCCCTAATTTTTTCTTTGACACCCTTCAACGAAGCTGTTACGTCTTATTTTTACACTCAGATTTGCAATATATATTTTTTTCATCTTAATTTCTGTATAGTATTTTTCTTTGTTCTTGTAGATTTTTTTTTTATTTTCTGTCTTTCAGTACTTACTAATTCCATTCTCTTTATTTTTTTTTTTATTTGGTGTTCAATTGTGTTTCCTCTTATTCGTCTTCCTTCTGTTTCCTCCTTTTCCTTTTCCTCTCCTTTTCTTCTTTTTCTCTTCTTCTTGTTCTTTCTGATCTTGTTCTTGTTCTTGTTCTTGTTTTTGTTCTTGATCTTGATCTTGATCTTCTTCTTCTTCTTCTTCTTCTTCTTCTTCTTCTTCTTCTTTTTTCTTCTTTTCTTCTTCTTCTTCTTCTTCTTCTTCTTCTTCTTCTTCTTCTTCTTCTTCTTCTTCTTCTTCTTCTTCCTCTTCTTCTTCTTCTTCTTCTTCTTCTTCTTCTTCTTCTTCTTCTTCTTCTTCCTTTCCTCCTCCTCCTTTTCTCCCTCTTCTTCTTCTTCTTTTTCTTTTTTTCTTCTTCTTCGTCGTCTCCTCCTTCCTCTTCTCCATCTTCTCTCACCTATATCGGATTGCGTCACTTTTTCCTCCATTTTTCCTTCCACTGCCTTACGATCTTTAATCCTCCCAGTGATCTCTTCCTCCAGATCTCCATCTTCCTTCCTCCTTCACTTCCTCTCACTCTTACTAAAACATCAAACTATTCCTGTCTCCCTTTCCTCTCTCCTCTTCTCTTTCTACCTTTCCTTTCCCCATTTCGTCTCCATCTTCGTTTGTCCCCTTTTTTCATATTTTTCCTCTCTTCCTCCAGCTTTCCTCTCCTCTTCACTTCTCCTCCTCCTTCCCCTTCACCTCTCCATGCAATCAAGGTCTCTCGTGTCTTTCATTCCTCCTACCTCTCCTCCTTTTCATTCCCTGGTATCTTCATCTCCTCCTCCATTCTCCTCTACCCGTCTCAGTCTTTCCACGAAATCTCCTCTTCTCCTTTGCGTCTTCGTCTCTCTTCACTGTCTCTTTTTCCTCAGACCAATCACAGTGTTCCTCCTCCTCCTCTCCTCCTCCTCCTCCTCCGTCTCCTCCTCCTGTCCTCTTCCTCCTCCTGCTTCTGCCTTAATGACCTAACAGTTCTTCTCACAATAGTTCGTCTAATGAGCATCCGTATTAGTGACGTCACAAGGCGAGGCGGGCGGTCATCTGCTACACACTGTTTGAATCCTGAGCACCCCTGGTTACTCTCTCTCCAGTCCACTAGTCCTCCGGTTCATCTGTTTATCTCTCTATCTAATTCACGTTTTCTTTTTCCTCCCTATGCTGTGTTTCTCGTAGTCCTTCATTTTGTTTTCTTCCTCTTCCTCACTGTCTCTTACCTCAATTGTGGTTTTTTCTTCCTCTTCTTCATTTTGTGCGACTCTTTTCTTTTGTGTCTTGTTTCTGTTCTTTTTTTTTTTTTTGCTCTTGCTCTTGTTCTCATCTACTTCTCATATTGTTTCTCCTCTTTCATTTATTCTTCCTCATCTACTTCATCTTCCTCCCTCCTCCTCCATCTCCTCCTCCTCCTCCTCCTCCTCCTCCTCCTCCTCCTCCTCCTCCTCCTCCTCCTCCTCCTCCTCCTCCTCCGAATCAGATGAAAGAGTGGACATTGTAAAACGGAACCTAGCATTATTGTTCCCATATATCGAGAAAACTTATCTTTTATTTTTCATCTATTATTTTTCTTCTCCTGTTTTCCACCTCCTGTTCCTCTTGTACATGTCTTGTCTTACTGTTCTCTCCTTTCGTCCCTTTTTCTTTCCAAACTAGTGTTTTTTTTCCCATTCTTCTCCTTCTCCTCACCCTTCAACTATTATTTTTTTCCATCTCAAATCCTCTTGTATCTCTTCTTCCTCCTCCTCCTCCTCCTCCTCTGCCTCCTCCAGCTACTTTTATACCGCGTCCCTTTCCCTCCCTCTCTCCTTGCTATCGTCTGTCCAAACTATTATACGAGTAACTACATTTCTACGATAAGTTTGGCAGGATCTAACTGGGTAAAGTTTGCAATTGGTCGGCCTCTCGATGGCAGCACCGCCAGATGCTTGCCACACGGTGCTATTGCCCTTATATTGCCCCTTCTTACGGCGATTAGGAGCTGCGTTATGATGGTGGTTGTGTTTTGTCCAGTAGGTTAAGATTAGCTAAGTTAGGTTAAGTTACGTTAGATTAGTTTAGGTTAGGTTAGGTTCGATCCTTCGTGTAGCTCCTGGAAGGTTTAATTTAAGGGTCAACGAAGAGAAAACGTGAATTACAACATCGATGGGCGAAGGAAAACGCGTGGCGAGGCAAGGACTTTGATCATCTCCTTCGTCTTCTGTGGTTCGTGACTCAAATGCAGAGGGATGAAGGAAGAGTGACCGTGCAGAAGAGGAATGTGGAAAATATAGTAGGGTAAAATGTTAGGCTCTAAATATCAAAAGAAGTTGTAGTAGTAAAAATAATGGTGATGGTGGTAATGTAGTGGTTGATGTAGTTATACCAGTAGTAGTGGAAGTAACAATTATTAACACTACTACTACTACTACTACTACTACTACTACTACTACTACTACTACTACTACTACTACTACTACTACTACTACTACTACTACCACCACCACCACCACTGACATTATTCTAGTTATTATTTTGACGGGGGGACAAATGGAGGCGGGGGAAGACCAAGACACAGACGCGGGCTAAAAAAAATGGCGCCTCAGACCGTAATACAGTATTTTCTCTTATGTAATGACAGTGTACCCAGCCGCCGCCCCCCCTCCTGTTTTTTTGGGAGGGAAAGAGAATGGGCGGGAGCGATAAACGATGAGATGTAGCGAGTCTGGCAGAATTTACTAGTGCTTCTGCTCCTCTGAACGGTCCTTAGAAGTACGAGGAACGACAATGTGAGTGAGTGAATGAGTGAGTGAGTGAGTTAGTATATGAGTGGATGAGTGAACGGACAAAAGACATACTGACTAAAAGGAACGATTATGTGAGTGAGGAAGAGTGAGTGAGTGTGTTAGTGAGTGAGCGTGTGAGTGGATAGAGAAGGAAGAAAGAACATTTTGTCTGGACGAGTGAGTGAGTGAGTGAGTGATCAAATAGTACATATAAAGAATAGAAATATAAAGAAAAAAATAATAGCAGTTTATGTGACAGTTTAAGAAAAGAATAGATAAAGATAATAAAGGAATACAAATAGATATGATGAAAGAGAGAGAGAGAGAGAGAGAGAGAGAGAGAGTGCGTGTGAGTGTATGTGGCTACGGTATGACGCAGCGAATGATGAATACCTAATAGGAAGGCTTATATCAGCGCTTTGATGTTCCATGTATATAGTTTCAATGTTTTCCCTCCAATAGGCAACCTTTTTTCCCTATAATTTATGCAGAAGTAATCCAATACTTGACGTGACAAAATTAGATAGACGAGAAAGGCTGGTGATAAGGACGTGATTGGGATGTGATAGGGACGAGAGTGTTAAGGATTGGCACATGTACGCTTTCTACATTCTTTTTCTTATACACAAGGCAGCAAGAATTGAGTAAAAAAAATAATAAACGTTGATGTAAGCTTGATTAATTATTTCTACCATAAAGGAAAAAAAAAGGAGAGCATGAAAGAAGATCCAGTGCAGGTTGGAGATCTGGTTCCAATTTAAATCAATGGAAAAAATGTGGAGAGTATAGATGAAGCGGATTTTGGAATATATTGAGTAATTTCAAGTGAAGGTGCACTGATAATTTCCACTGTGTTCAGATTGTTCCTCTTATTCTGTGATCTGCTAAGACAGTCAAATGAAGTACGAGTGTCAGCGGATTACAGATACAGAACTCACGGTTAAGACTGAGGGACAACGTAAGCACAGCACAGTACAATAGAGTGCACACAGAAAGGTATTCTTACTTTTAACCAGCACTGTACTGTTGGCGTGGAGGTGAGGAGGGGAAGCGGCCTTGAGAACGTCATATACTCATAACAGCTTTTATTCACGACCTTGAAAGTTACGTAGTTGGTCACCTTGAATGTTTGACATAACCTTTGTGGGTCACATGACTTGCAGCGTCACGTGCCGACGATGTGCAACACTTTGAGTCTTGCGTGATGGCTTTAAGTGTTGACAGCAGAGAAACGTGGAAAAGAAAAGATGGAAAATGTTATGTATATGTTTAATTATAGTAACTAGAAACACATTAATATATGAAGCATGAGAAAAAGAGGAAATATATGAACAGGAGAAAATGAACGTTTCTAATAAAATCATTAAAGGTCGAAAACACGTAGCGATTAAAAAAAAAGGGCCAAAAAGAGATAGTATGTTTTGCAAAGAATTCACTGATGCGGCCAAAGGTCACAAACAAAAGCAATGAACGTGTATCAAGTAGTCATGATACTTAAAGTCATGACCTTGAGAGCATCACGGTGACCTTGACCTGATTCACCAACGCTCCGGCCGCCACCCTCGCCTCTGCCACCATCGCCGCCTCCGCCACCGCCACAGCCGCCATCGCCGCCATGTCAGAATCTGTAAGAACTTCATGATACGCGTGTCGAACCTGTCAGGCCTCGTCTTGCATTCCTTGCCGCTTAAAATATTATACTGAGCGATAGCAAGTTTTTTTCCTTGTTATTTCTCCTTTTTTCCCTTCCGTCCGCGCTGGCATCTGTTCCTTGGCGGCGTTCAGTGTTGTATACCAAACAACCTTATGCTCCACTGGGAAAATATTGTCTTGACTTTATTTCCAGTTATTTTCCTCTCTTTCCTCTCTGATGCTTTGTGAAGAACGAAGAATTTTTTTGGAATTGAATATATCGCTTTTTTTCCCTTTTGCAAAGAATTTTGTGCTTCGGAAGGAATATACTGTCGTAACTTTATTCCAGTTACTTTTTTCTATATTCTCTCTCTCTCTCTCTGATGTTTTCTGAAGGTGAAGGAATGCCTGGAATTCAAGATAGTCCTTCCTTTTTTTCTCTCTCTCTGTTACTTTTTTCTGTCAAGTACAAAGGCCTACCAAAAAGAATAAAAAATAAGAAAATGAGTCGCTGTACACACTCAGTTAACAAACTCGAAAAAGAAAGTAAAGAAAAAATGTTATGAGTATTTTTTGTTCATTTAGTGCCATTCCTCCATATTTTTTTTCTTTTTATCTTCATTTCACTTTTTTCCCCATTTGTTCATCTTTTTACATCTTGTTAAAACCTCTCCCTTGTCCTTCATCGCTCACTCTACAAATTATTTTCTATCACCGGCATTTCTATGTATTTCTATTAATTAGTTTATTTATATCATGTAATCTTATTCCTTTTCATCTGCCCTTGGCCTTCATCTTTCATCGGTGGCATTGATAAATATATATGCATTTCTACTTTATTCATCTATTTATCATATTTCATCTCATTCCTTCCCTGACCTTTCTTTCCCCTTGTCCTTCATCCTCGCTGGCAGGACATCTTCAAAAGGAGGTGTTTTCATTTACACGAATAACACCAGCGCGTAGTCTCTTTTACCGCCCTCAAAATAACACTGAAAAACGATGCAGAATTATAGAAACATGCGGCTGTGGGTGGTTTTTAACAAGTCAATTTCCAGTTATCGGGGTAAATACTAGCGTGGCCTTGACTCTTCATCAGTGCCTCGTGTTTTTGTGCAAGTCCAGCGTGAATGGCGGTCACTTTGGTGAATGTTTGTTTGAGGTAATGGAGTAAATAAACCCATAGGAGGTGGTGTGTGTGTGTGTGTGTGTGTGTGTGTGTGTGTGTGTGTGTGTGTGTGTGTGTGTGTGTGTGTGTGTGTTTGCTTTAACTTTACCCAAAGTATATGTTCCTTCCTAATAATGAATTTACAAAATATTCCCTAGGATCATTCTTCTCTTTCCTGAATAGTGAATCAAGTTAGGTTGGATTTAGTGTGTGTGTGTGTGTGTGTGTGTGTGTGTGTGTGTGTGTGTGTGTGTGTGTGTGTGTGTGTGTGTGTGTGTGTGTTTGTGTGTGTGTGTGTGTGTGTTTGTTTGTGTGACGACCCATGATGGCCCTCGTCACGTCTCCCGGTGGACACGTCAAACACAAAATTAGTGACGCTCGTTTGGTCCAGTAATTAAAGGGGAATGACGAGATGGAACCAAATGGACGTCGAGACAGGCCTCAGGAACCCTTTGTCCAAGTGGTCCTCTCATTTCCTTCCCTCCCTTCTCCTCCCTCCACGCTCTCTCTCTTTCTCTCCATTCCGCCAAAATCGCAGGTGGAAGTTAGCCGGCGATACGAGAAAACCAAGCGCGCCATATCATCATTCTGTCCGATAATTAAGAGCAGGAGTTAGGCTTCTCGTGTTTCCTGGAACGAGAGAGATCGGTGCTAATGAGAAGAGAGTGAGGGAGCTGGACTGTACGATGGTCTGGATGGCCTGACTGTGGGAGAGGAAGAGGAGGAAGAGAAGGAAGGCCGCTCTACTAACACACATGCAGACGTACATTTATACACGCATGACCAAAGCACAACCACAACTTTTATTACACCCACAATCGAAACTCGACTCAATCCCGTGCAGTGAAAGACAAGAACTACCTTCATAATTCATTAATACACGAACGGATTTGGTAAACTAAACGATCCTCCAGCCAATTACTCCTTTCTACTCGCTGCTCTCAATTGGCCAGTGCTAAGCAATTGCCATTCGTGGAAGCAGGCACCGTGCGTGGATCAAATAATATACCTACGGACAAAGGACATAAAAGCGACGTAATCCAACTACGTACATTCATGAAAGCTTCAGTAGTTGGTATCGTTAGTGTGTGTACGTAAGCAATTGTATGAGCGTTGGTATCGTGTACACCACTAACTTAAATGATATTCACTTCATTCTAATGGTGTGTTTGTGTTTGTCATACCTGGCTTTGTAGCATCGTGGCGACTGATAAAATGATCTGGAGGGATAAACTGGCACATCACAGGCTCTGACTCCGTTGTCGAGGACTTATCCATGCCGTGAACTCAAGTCAAACAAGCGACTCAGACACGGTAACGATTAGACAAAGGTGATTTAGGCTCTCGTGGATTTTCGTTTAGTGTCACGTCATTACGAATAATTTCTCTACAAGTTTATTTTCTCCTTACGTAAAACGGTGGCTAGTCAAAGGCTGCGGAAGCTAAGAATAAAAAGGCTAGTTGATTGCTTCTCTATAAAAGTTGGATGCAAATGGTTAGGATCGCCATTGTACTTCAGGAGGTGTCTTGGTATTCCGCTGACAAATTGGGTTGAGATCATACGAAGATGAAAAGACGTAGTCAGGCAGACATTTCTTGAATTTGTCAGTGAGAGAGATGAAAGAATGAATGTACAGATTAGCTACTGAATCAGTTTATATTGATTTGTGGAAAAGTGCGTGTAATTTCTGAAAGCTTTTAATATCTATTCACACACACACACACACACACACACACACACACACACACACACACACACACACACACACACACACACACACACACACACACACACACACACACATACAGAAGAGCCTCTCAAGGGCATTCCCTTATAAAA
The DNA here is from genome assembly GCF_017591435.1 of Portunus trituberculatus. Lineage (NCBI taxonomy): Eukaryota > Metazoa > Arthropoda > Malacostraca > Decapoda > Portunidae > Portunus > Portunus trituberculatus. The sequence continues at coordinate 5,854,564 of NC_059274.1, forward strand.
AGAGGAACAAAAGGAGGCGCAGGACCACTAAGGAAGGCTCGCTACTAGTATATCAAAGGGAATAAGGTTCTTGTCTTAGCGCCGGCCGCCGCCCGCCTGTGTTACTCGACCATTAAGTTGCCGAAGAGATAAAGTTCGGGGAGGAAAAATGCGTGGGCTAATAAGTTGATGGTTCCTAAAGAGCGGCGAGGAATAAGAGAGGCCTTGCTTGTGTGTGTGTGTGTGTGTGTGTGTGTGTGTGTGTGTGTGTGTGTGTGTGTGTGTGTGTGTGTGTGTGTGTTTACGTGTGTTTTCCCTCTATATCCTTGTCTCTCGTTCCTCACCACACACGCACGCTAGCATTCTGCCCCCGACTCTCACTCCAAAATTCTCTCCCGCCCGTCTAAAGATTTTCTCCTTCACACCAGCGGCCGCCTCCCTCCTCGGCTTCCCGCCAACATATTCTCTCCGGTGTTACGTTTCGCTTCTCACACCTCCGCTGGGACCGGGTGGATCTTTCTTATCAGTCGTTATTGTAATAAAATAAAAAAGAAAACGTGTAAATGAATAGGCCAGGGATAAAGAAAAAAGATGTTATTCATTTATTTTTTGTTGATCTGATAGGTTAGGGATAAAATTCAGAAGTGGAGAGTTTAGTCGGTCTTCGATATTTAGTAACATTAGAGGTTTTCACGACGAGCTTCATAATAAAGAGAAAACTTGAGTGAGATTTTGTACGTTCAGTGACATGATAGTAAAAATAAATGAAATACAAAACGAAATAGATTAATAACAAAACACAAAAGTAACGCTAGATAAGTACGAGATAAGGTTTAGTCTTCCTATCTCTTTCACTCGTAGGCACAACAAATTGCACAACACACACACACAAAACACTTTTCACATTATCAAACAAAACCACAAACACTATCTATGAAACTTGACCAAAAAAAAAGAGTGAGCAGTTTAATACTTTCACTTATCTTCATTTTCTTGAGCGTCGCAAAATTTCACCGCGGCCAGGATGAAGGAGAGGAAGTGCTTAGTGTGTATAAGAACGACCGTAAGTTATCCAGGCAGGACGGCCAGCTGGTGCCTTAGAGGGGCGGAGGAGGAGGAGGAGGAGGAGAGTAGGAGGAGGAAGAGGAGTAGGAGGAGGAGGCTGGGAAGGAACGGAAGGCGTGACTTTTCTTGAGGACTTTTATCATGAGAGAGAGAGAGAGAGAGAGAGAGAGAGAGAGAGAGAGAGAGAGAGAGAGAGAGAGAAGCAAACATATTCAGAAACCCTTTGCCCTCTCGCTATGACAATTTTCAAAAGCCATGGAAATAATTAGTGGGATTCTCAAGAGTTTTTCATCTATCAATAATAAAGAAATCTGGTAAATCGATCTCTAAACCCTTAAAAAACATCTTTGAAAATAGTGAAGCTTCGACTACAGTCTTTTGAAATGGTGGAATTGAGGCAAGTGTTTCATAGTATGGTCCAGAGAGAGAGAGAGAGAGAGAGAGAGAGAGAGAGAGAGAGAGAGAGAGAGAGAGTCCGTACATTTAAATACCATAACACATTTCTGGCTCGATTCTCGTCTATCAAGATTCCAGAAAGAGTAAAATGGATTAGAAAAGAGATGAATAAACAAGAATTTGAAGATTAAGGTCTTGAAGAATAGTTATGACTAGCAATATTTCCTTCTTTACACCTCCGCATCCCTCATCCATCCCTCTCTCTCTCTCTCTCTCTCTCTCTCTCTCTCTCTCTCTCTCTCTCTCTCTCTCTCTCTCTCTCTCTCTCTCCCCGGTAAACGTTATAAAGGAGAAAAAAATGTAATAAAAAGGTTAATGAATCCAGACGAGCATTTTCTAACTTTCTTAAGTGGACGTAATTTCATGGTTCTCTCTTTGAGGGAACGCGCAAGGAAAAAATGAAATAATGATGAAAATAATATACGTCGAGAAGTTTTCCAGTTTTCCTCTTCTTGGCTGGTGTGTGTGTGTGTGTGTGTGTGTGTGTGTGTGTGTGTGTGTGTGTGTGTGTGTGTGTGTGTGTGTGTGTGTGTGGGAATACTGATTGTGTCCCAGTTTTTTTTCGTCGTCGTCAAGGAAATGTATCAGTAAATTCAATATCTTTATTTATCATGAATCACCAACACACACACACACACACACACACACACACACACACACACACACACACACACACACACACACACACACACACACACACACACACACACACACACACGTGCACCAAGCCTTTTTGAGAAAACACACCAGATTTCACGAAACAACTCAAAGAAAACGAATTGCGGCGACAGCACACAGCGGTAATGAGAGAAAAGTGTGTCAGTGGTGAAGGGGAGACTTGGTTAAAATGTCCCTGCTATTGACACAGGCGCTTGGGGAAGGGAGGAGGAGGGCGGGAGAGGGAGAAGAGGGAGTAGGAGGAGAGAGGGAAGGAGAGGGAAGAGGCATCCATGTAATAACCATCAATTATGAGATGAAACATTCCCCTGCCTGGATTAAATCATGTGCCGCGATAAATCAAAGTGGAGTCGCCAGCAGGATCCTCGCGGGGCCTGTAAACGCAATATTTGTATTCCTGCGGGAGTGTGTGCGTTGCGATGGCTGCTGATTTACTCCTGCCCTTCAGAGGGGAAGCCGTCCTCTACCTGGCGGTTCCCTGGTTATTTGTGATGGGTTTTACTTCTTGATCATATTTTGTGTCGCTTTGTTGCCTTGTGTTTCTGTTAGAGGTGAAGGTTTTCCCCGTCTGGTGTTTAGTGTGTTGTTTGTTTTGCGTATTTTTACTAATTTATCGTGTGTTTTTCTCTAATCTTAGTATTACGTATTATTTTTTCTTTTTCATTCATGTTTTTTGTTCTTTGATTTTTCCATGCTCTCTTTTTGCATGTGTATATTTTTATGTCATTGTATTATTCTCTCATAATTCGTGTTTCATTCTCCGTCTTTGTCTATGTATCTTATTTTATTTTCCTAATATTCTATACGTGTAGTTTTTCTCACTGAAACATTCATTCTCTTGTATTAATTGTATTTTTTCATCAGTATGTTATGTTGACTTTTAACGGCGCTTGTTTATTAGTCACGTTTGTTTTTCACTGTTAATATATTCCTTTCTTCCGAAGCTGACCTATAAATTCAACAATAGAGTATAAATTTTTCCCCTTCACCGTCCATCTCTCTTATTTACAACACTGTTTATTTCCCTCCATTTCAATTACAAGCACGCTCCTGTTATGCACATACTGTTTCACTTAGGCACACACCATACACACACGATATCATCCACGCGCACACCAGTCTATACAAACACACCCCATGTATATTTCCACACCCACTGGACACGCCCCTGGTTCAATTTACTGGAGGTGATAACTAACGATAATTTTTACCTCAAATAGACTGCAGAATCTGAAGCAATAATACTGAACTAGGAGAGAAATGGTGTAATCTTGCCTCTGCCTCGGTAAATTTGGCGGGAGTCAGATAACGGATGGAGGGCGGCGGCAGTGCACTATAATACTTTGAGAACGAAGTGTGGATAACGTAAAAGCATCAGCCGCTGTCCATTTTCCTTGTTTTCTTGAGGAAGTTGGCGGTAAACATCGACAATTTACTGACCTACACATTCTTCAGGGAGGAGAGCCGCGGCCGTGCAAGGTTATTGGGTTTTCTTCATATTTTTGGCATTTACTGTGTCCATGGCAACTTCTACTCCATCTCCCGGCCTTCCATTATATAGCGTTCGGAAAATACGCACACATAATATCGAGAAGGCAGAGTGTTTTAAATAGTGCTTTCAATATTTTACTAGAACAATATTTTCTCTCTCTCTCTCTCTCTCTCTCTCTCTCTCTCTCTCTCTCTCTCTCTCTCTCTCTCTCTCTCTCTCTCTCTCTCTCTCTCTCTCTCTCTCTCTCTCTCTCTCTCTCTCTCTCTCTCTCTCTCTCTCTCTCTCTCTCATCTTTCCTCTCCTTGCTTCTTTAGTGACCTTCGCAATCCTGACTCCCTTATTCTCTTGCGCAACACGTCCGTTACTTCCAATAGTCTGTAAATAAAGATGTACTGGTTTTTAAGTCTGTTTCTGTGGTTTTAGTGGTAGATTAACAAGTTTTCTACATATTTAACGGTAGAACCACCAGAAAGAATACGACTAGTCATCTCTGTGGCTTTAAAAATAGTCGTGATGAAAGAGGGATGTGTTTGTGAATATAGGTCACTAACTTGCTCACACTAGTAGGTTCTAATCGCTAACCATTTCCCTTCGTGTCTTCTTCATTCAATCTTATTTTCACAGGTCTCATTACCTCACTCAGTATTTATAACAAGCTTTAGTGGAGACTGTTAGTGTTTTAAGGAAGTTATTATGGTTCTAGGGAAAATTTAGTAACGATTCTGCATGACCAGTGGGAAAAGAGTCAGGAAAAAATTCAATAACCTCTATTGCTTTTGAAAATGTTGATTGTAAGAGAGCAAAACGTTTAAGAGTAATGGCAGTGGTTATTTCGCACCGAGGGAAAATATAAATTGATAACGTAAATATAAAAGTGAGTAGTTGTTTCTATTAATACCACTGACGCAGGATTCTCTTTCGCTATTGTTGGCCATCCTTAATGCTGGAGAGAACGCCGGCCAGTGTTTATTTTAGCGGAAGATAGAAAATAATAAAACCGTTTCGTTAAAAACGAAAAAAAATTGACAAGGGTTTGTGTCTATTCTCTGCAGCGTCAATATGTCCAGAAGCGACTTGGTTTTTAGATATGCAAGGGAATGTTTGAGCGAGGCGTTTCTCTCCAGCCTTGCATAGTTAACTGCGTTCATTTCTAGGCGGAGGGAGGCAAGAATATCAAGTCACGTATTGCCTCGTGAATCAGACACACTTGCTTTTTATTTTACCTCCCTTACATGTTTCCCGTTTTCTTTCTTTCGTATGCATCCCCATGTTCTGTAACAGGTGAGAAGTTACGATATGAACACACACACACACACACACACACACACACACACACACACACACACACACACACACACACACACACACACACACACACACACACACACACACACACACAGAGGAAATCAGACACTACATCATGAGAAGGACCCCTCGCTAGTGAAGCAATCCGGGACCCCTCGCTGCCCGCCCCTTACAATCTCACACTCCACCGGTGAAGTAGAAAAAGAACCATCCCTTCATGGACGAGGGGGAAATATATTTATATGTTGTTTACGTAAAATATCACCATCGCTTCCCGGCGGCGGCAACAATCTAGCTGTGAAATAGAGACACTTGTACCTCTGAGCAGACGAGTAAAGGTAATTCATTGGCTTGTCTCATATATTTCAATAAAAATCTCTCTTCTCAATCATGCACCTCCTCACGTCCCATTCCACAAGACGCTTCTATACTCTTCTTTTTTTTCCTTTGTGTCTGGTAAGTCCGAAGCCCTCCTAAGCACCTCAGCCTCTCATTTCTCAGCCTCACAAGCCGCCCTTCACGTCTCCGCCTCACTCGCGCCCGCTCATCATTTCCTCATCGCTTATCCCCCATTTCTCACGCACACAAAGGGGCTGAGGTAGAGGGATTTATGAGACCTGTATCGGAAAAATTATTGCCTATAACAATAAGCTAATATCCACACACACACACACACACACACACACACACACACACACACACACACACACACACACACACACACACACACACACACACACACACACACACACACACACACACAACGAGCTTGACTGTTTCCCTCTCTTACCTGAGCGTGGGGGAAGGAAGGTGGAAGGGGTCACAGTTTGTTCTCAGGTGAGCTAAGCACTTAACACACTGCAGCTCAAAACCCAAATAAATAATCCTCCTTGACTTTTGGGTAAAGGAAAAATACATGGATACAAAAATATCGCGAGAGAGAGAGAGCGAGAGAGAGAGAGAGAGAGAGAGAGAGAGAGAGAGAGAGAGAGAGAGAGAGAGAGAGAGAGAGAGAGAGTCAACCTCGTCAGCCTAAGAAAACATGATCTTTTGGCTTCTCTTCCTTGTACTCCCCATTCCTCTCTCTCTCTCTCTCTCTCTCTCTCTCTCTCTCTCTCTCTCTCTCTCTCTTCTATTATATAAAGATAATATATTTTTTCTTCCTTTCACCTGTTATAGAAAAATTATTTTAGGTTTCATAGAATATATTTTTGCTCGCGTTCTATTTTTCATATATTTTCATGACACGTGTTCACTCAGGCTATTTTTGTACAGATTTACAGTTTGCCACACACAATACAACTACACGTCACTTGCAACTACACACTAGAATAAATCGAATAGAGAAAAGAAGAAGGACAGTTTAATGACCACTGTACTACAACATTCCAATCAAAATCTTTCGTTACCTTTCCATAAAACTCATAGTCAAGGTAAAAATACAACAGCTCACAATATTCGCCGCTAAAAATTCATATCTCTTGTAAATGAAACGATCACGAGGCGCAGACTACAACACCGCCGGTCACGTTGGGAGGGACAATGTTATGAATGCAGATTATGATTTTCTTCTGTTTCACCGGGTATGTCAATTTGTCACTGGCAGTTATGAGTACCTGGATCACACGCCTCCGCTGGGCAAACTAATATGATTCTGTAGCTGCATGTTGTTCAGTGGATATGTAGATGCGCGTGTCATTTTCCAAGTCTCTTACTCTTATTCTTACTCTTAGTCTCCCGCTCTTTCTCTTTTGTTTACTGTTCATCTTCTACCAGGTTTTTGTTTCTTGCTCTTTCTTTCTTTTTTGTCTACAGTTTATCTTCTACAAGGTCTTTTTCTTCTTTATTCTATGTCTTACTGCTGCAAAAAGAATCCATAAGTGTAACGTCAAAATAGCAGCAAAAGAGAGAAAAACACACTTCACAAAATACATTGGACTGCTCAAATACACGTCTTTCACTGTATATTTATCATGTGTCACTGAAAAGTATAAGTGTCAAACTGTAACACCAAATTAACGGGAAAAATTACAATAAAAAACACACATTGTAAAGTAACATGGGATTTCAGGAGAACGCCAAAAACACACACCTTAAAACAAAACAGTCCATCACGCTCCTACTTATCACATATCACAAAAAGTAGTAAGAGTAACTGTAACATCCAAGTAACATAAAAAAAAAGCGACAAGGAAAACACTCATCGTAACAAAAAACAAATACATGAGATTACTGGAGAACGCAAACACACACTCACTCACTCACTCACTCACTCACTCACTCTTTTTATCACATATCACGGAAAGAAGTAGAAGTACCTAAGTGTAACATCCAATTAACATAAAAACACCCCAAAAAATACGGGATTATTGAAGAGCGCAAACACACACACCTTAAAATGAACGAGGCCATCACGTTCCTACATATCATATATCACGGGGCCTAGCTGATCAGGCAACCAATTTTCTTCGTTCCAGTAATAACAAGGTGCCTTCGCTTAATTAATTTAATGAGGTGGAGAGCGAGGATCGTTTTTAATTAGTGTAATAAGGAGGCTGGACGTGCTGGCCCGCCGCTGTACGCCACTCACGCCCGCCGCTCACTCGCTTACTCGCCTGATCGCCTCTCTTCACACGTAGATGGGGTAATTAATTTTGTTATCGTAATATTCCGCCTTCCATTCATAGAAATCGTATCAGTTTTGGAAGATGAGTACCTGAGATTTGTTTTTTATTACTCACACACACACACACACACACACACACACACACACACACACACACACACACACACACACACACACACACACACACACACACACACACACACACACACACACACACACACACACACACACACACACACACACACTCTCTCTCTCTCTCTCTCTCTCTCTCTCTCTCTCTCTCTCTCTCTCTCTCTCTCTCTCTCTCTCTCTCTCTCTCTCTCTCTCTCTCTCTCTCTCTCTCTGCTGCGTTAATTATGAATCACTTTTCCTTGCTCACTTCTTTCCATCTAGTGGTCTTGCATATCTTATTTTTTCTCTCTCTCTCTCTCTCTCTCTCTCTCTCTCTCTCTCTCTCTCTCTCTCTCTCTCTCTCTCTCTCTCTCTCTCTCTCTCTCTCTCTCTCTCTCTCTCTCTCTCTCTCTCTCTCTCTCTCTCTCCTTCCTCGACGAATATATACCTATTTTTTACTTTCTAATTCGTTTCATGTTGGTATCAAAATCGCTCTTTTTTTCATCAGAATCTTAGTGTACCTAAAAATTCTGCTACTCAACTCCCACGACTCGAATCTGTGAAATATGTACTACTTTTTTTTTTATCCCTAATCTTCATCAACAACTTTCCTTTTTATATACATTTCTTTTTCCTTTTTTCAAGCTTTTCTGAGTACTCGAGAGCTCTTTTCCATTCCTTCCCTCCCTTTCCGTCCCTCTCGTCCCCCGTCCCTCATTTTCTCTCACATTTTATACCCAAACTTGGCAGGAATATCAAGGACTCGTTTTCTATGAGTTGAAAGGCGATCGCACTTAAGATTACTCACTGAGGCAAGACGAGTATGCGCATATGGAAATCTTAAATACTCTCCTTATGATTTTTTTACGTTATACGGGTGGGTAATAATAATGTATAGATTTTTAATGTTATTTGGTGGGTGAAAATAATGTATATACTCTCTACTTCTTTTTACTTAGCTAAATATTCATGTAGTGTTTTATTTTTCTCCTATTTCTCTCTCTCTCTCTCTCTCTCTCTCTCTCTCTCTCTCTCTCTCTCTTAGATTGGACCTGCTTCAGAAAAGTACTGGAATATTGAACAAAATTAACCATATTTTTTATATTCCCCTCTCTTTGACTTTTTTTTTTCTCTCTGCTTTTATCGTCTAGAAAATAGCGATCTTACTTTTCTTTCTGTTATTTCCTTAGTCATGGTTCTCACACGTAGGCTCATGAAAAAAATATATATCGAGAAATAATGGTTCGTCTTTAATGCGAAGAGTATTAAATGCATATCATGAACCAGAAGTCACGAGTCACTATGAATAATCTACGACTCGTTCACTTTTTCTCCTTTGCTTGAATTTGCCTTTTAAATTATTCCTCGTGAGCAGTGAAGGAAAACAATACGAAAAGCGAGAACATGGAAGAAGATAATGAGGTGGAAGGCGATAATGATGATAGGTAATGAGACAAAGGAACTAATAATAAAAGAAAGAGAAGTGAATTAAGGATGATATAAAAGAGGAGAAGGAAAATAGGAGTAGTATGTAAGGAGGAAAAAGATTACTGATGACTATGAAAAAGAAAAGTTTTTAAAAGACGAAAAAACAAATAAAATATAAGCAACAGCAATGTTAGTAGAAGTAATAGTAGTAGTAGTAGTAGTAGTAGTAGTAGTAGTAGTAACACGTGTCAGTACCACAGCTCAAACCCCACCAACACCACCACCACCACTTCCGCCAACAACAACAACAACAACATCGGTAATATGGCTGAGCTGTATTTCTCCCTTAAAAAGTTGATGGAAGGAAAAAATTCACACGTCACTTTCCTGTCACCACGCGTCAGTATCCGCTGGGAGGGAAAAAAGACACAGAAAAAAAAAAAACTAATAACATCTAAACAAAACAGTATTCAAAAGAGTGGTGGTGGTGGTGGTGGTGGTGGTATACAATTAGAGGTTGATATCATAAGGTTTGAAACACAATTTTTCTCTTTTTAAAGTCTCATCCTTATGGCTCTTATGACATCCTGTACCTTCTTAAGTATTGGGAGCGTGTTGGCATCAAATATGTGTGTGTGTGTGTGTGTGTGTGTGTGTGTGTGTGTGTGTGTGTGTGTGTGTGTGTGTGTGTGTGTGTGTGTGTGTGTGTGTGTGTGTGTGTGTGTGTGTGTGTGTGTGTGTGAATTATGAACTGGAATTCTGACTTAATTTAATTCTATGTGTTTCAATGTCCAGACCTCTCTCTCTCTCTCTCTCTCTCTCTCTCTCTCTCTCTCTCTCTCTCTCTCTCTCTCTCTCTCTCTCTCTCTCTCTCTCTCTCTCTCTCTCTCTCTCTCTCTCTCTCTCTCTCTCTCTCTCTCTCTCTCTCTCTCTCTCTCTCTCTCTCTCTCTCTCTCTCTCTCTCTCTCTCTCTCTCTCTCTCTCTCTCTCTCTCTCTCTCTCTCTCTCTCTCTCTCTCTCTCTCTCTCTCTCTCTGAAACACAGCAACTTGAACCAAAACTCAACAAAGTCCTCAACTTGCTTCAGACAGCGAGTATTAGCACAGTAACTTTTTTAACATAGAGAGAGAGAGAGAGAGAGAGAGAGAGAGAGAGAGAGAGAGGGAGAGGGAGAGTAGCGTAGGGCCCAGTTACTCTCCTACTCTCCCTTTCACACGATGACCAGCTACCTTTTACCTTCATCCCGGTGCGTGGGTAGGAGTAAAAGCTATTAGAGGAGAAGGAAGGGACGAAGAAGAGAGGTGAGGGAAACGAGGATACGAAAACAGGAGGGAACAGAAGGAAGGGAAGTCTTGTTCCATTCGTCAACCCTGAACCTTCCTTTTCTCTTCCTCCTCCTCCTCTTCCTCTTCTTCTTCCTCCTCCTCGTCACTGGCTAACGAGGAGAGATGGCGGACGCTCCTCACATGCTGATCACGTCGGGACTCTGTGTTGTGGCCGGGTTACTGCCTCGCTTTGGGACGCTTGGGACCTCCTACCAGCCCTTTAGGAACCCAATGACGACGCTGGACCAGGGTCGATGACGTGAAGGATACGAAGGAGGGAGAGGGAGGGATATGGGGAAGGGAGAGAGGGAGGGTATGTGAGAGATAAAGACAGATAAACGGATAGACAGACAAATGGACAGAGACATTCACAGACACGTAGAGAGAGAGAGAGAGAGAGAGAGAGAGAGAGAGAGAGAGAGAGAGAGAGAGGAGAGGAGAGGAAGAAGCAAAAAACTCTAAAAACTCGTACCGTATCTGAGAGGAGAGGGAGTGAGAAGGAGAAAAAGATACCAAGACGACGCAGTAAAGGGGTGAAGGTGAGGAGTTTGGGAGTAAGTGTAGAGTGTATTAGGAACTGGGAATGAGGTGCAGTAGGCTAGTAAGGGTGACGGGAGATGAGGGGAGGTGAGCAAAGTTTTTCTCCGGCGAGTATCCCAGATTAAGACGTGAAGATCGATGTAATCTATTTGCGGCGCTGGACTGGGAGGGAAAGGAGGAAGAGGAGAAGAGGAGGAAAAGGAGGAAGAGGAGAGGAAAGGAGGAAGTGAGGGGACGAGGAATCCTGCTTAGTGGAGGGAACTTAGGCAAGAAGGTACATTGGAAGACGCAAGGACGTAAGCCGCGCAGACAAGATTAAGCCGTGATTGGATCCACCTCGACTTCCAGCGTTAGTGAGGCGATGAGAGGAGCAAGATTTGAAGGTCTTTAAGGTCTTGACTCATCTTGCTGCTCTTGATGGCTGATGGCTGCCTCGCCTCGCCTCGCCTCCTCGCCTTACCTGCTTCACCTTGCTTGTCAGTCAGAGCTGTGAAATTCGAACGTTATTTAAATTTTTTACTCGTGTATCTTGATATTGAGGAAGTGCAGTAACCTCAGTGTGTGTTGCTGGACTATTGAGCATTGACTACCTGTGTTACCTGTTCGGCCTTACCTATCCTTTTTTATTAAAGTAAAAAAGAGGGCCAGCCAAGGGCAAAACAAAGAAAGGATTATAAAAAAGGCCTGTTTGAGTATTGGTTCTCTACAAAGAAAAAAAGCGTCAGCCAAAATTATGGAGATAACCTAACCTAACCTATCCTATCCTGTCCTATCCTAACCTAACCTAACCTATCCTATCCTGTCCTATCCTAACCTAACCTAACCTATCCTATCATGCATTACCTGATCTGCTTTACCTTTTCTACACTTTACATCTTCTAACTTATCTTTTCTGACATACCTGTTCTGTCTTACCTCTCCTGCCTTACCTTTTCTGTCTTACCTATCCTGCCTTATCTTTTCTGCCTTACCTATACTGCGTTACATTTTCTTTCTTACATTTTCTTCCCTATCTTTTCTTCCTTACCTATCCTGATTACTTGTACTGATGAGTTGCTCCTTCCTGCTTCTCTGCACAGCGTCGAATATTCACTGGATATTCTAACGTTTAATTCTTACTTACCCTAAGGCGAATATGCGATAATGGGTTGTAATTATTAGTGTTTATCTCACAGCGCGTTTTCTCAGTTCATGGCCAAATACGATAATGATGAATATAACGAAAAGTCTTAATATATACGAAGGGAATGGGAGTTCTTGGTCGTTGCTTTATGCTATTAGGAAAAAGAATATGTGATGGATGATTGATTGGTAATGATAGGAGATAATGATAAGTAGAAGAGGCTTACTGTATTATCCGCTTCTTTATCTGGCTGCAGCTGCTTTAGAGATTAACTTATATAATATAATGATAGTAATAATACCAATAACAGTAATATTAATGGTAATAGTAATGGTGATAGTAGTAATAAATATATATCTCCTGAAAGCATGAACATAAACGTAGACTTAAATAGTATAGCCTTCATATCAGTCATTTCACAAGCTCATACAACCTCACACGTCCTCACACGCCCATTCCTCGCTCCACCACAACCACCACCACCACCGCAACCGCCCGCCCGCCCGCCCGCCACTCTCCTACCGAATCTCGCTAACCAGACATAATTTTAACGAGGACTGAGGTAAATGATCCTGGTGGTCTCCTTCATGTCAGAAATTTCACGTCATTTTCATGTCACTTTCACACACACACACACACACACACACACACACACACACACACACACACACACACACACACACACACACACACACACACACACACACACACACACACACACACACACACAACTTTCTAATAAATGTTGCATGTGGACATCATAATTTTTTTTTATCTCATTCGCTCCAGTTAAAGCTTGAGAAAGTAATATTGTTTTGTTTTATTTTTAATTTAATCTACTTTTCATTTATTTCACATCCTTAGAGGAAAATTCTAAGAGACAGAAAGTAATAAAAACAACAACATATCAATTTTTATCGAGTTGTATATTGCAGAGTTTAGAATATTTTTTTTCATTTATTATCTATTCTTTGTCTTATGCAATTCATCCCAAACTGAGATATATTGCGTGTTTTGTAATATCTTTAAGCACATTTATCTTCTAAGCTTCATTCCATTAAACTTTCATCAATAACCTACAGTAAAAAAAAATGAAGTAGAAGATTTTAACCTGAGCTCAAAGTGAAGTGCAGTTTTTTTTATCAAGATTTAGTAAAACAGATAATCTAATATTTATTCTGAGGAACATTTATCAGTAGCTTCCTATTCTAAATAAACTTAAGGTGAAGGAAAAAAGAGACAACACATAAAAAGAAGACTGATATCTTATCTCAAACTAAAACAAGTATATATTTTTTACTAATATTCTCAAAACTAACATGTCATATATTCCTTTTTCCACGGAGCATTTATAAGTAACTGTATCGACATTTCATCGTAAGCTCAACAAAAGTGAAGGAGAGGCAAAGTCCACATCCCAGGTGAGAGGAGAGAGAGCAGTGAGGGAGAGCAGGAAGGGAGTGTGACGGCGCCTTTAAAAAAATTACCTGGGCTCTGGGATGTCATTTTCTCTTCCCTGTTAGTCTATCACGTACCTGACCTTGAACTTACGCCGCCCTCCACCTCCCTCCTCTCCACCTGCCCTTCCCCTCCACCTCTCCTTGTTTTCTCTACACTTCCCTTTGTTGTTTTCAATTCTTTTCCTTTCTTCTGCTTTTTTTAATTATCGTGATTTTTCTTTTGTTTATTTTTTCTCTTCTCTTTTGTTGTCTTTATCTTCCTGTTGTTTTTCTTTTATTATTGTCCTGTTTCCTTTTTCTTTTCTATCTTTCTTGTCGGTGTTTTTCTCTTTCCTCTTTTCTCTTCTTTGTTTTCTGGCTAATTCATTTACATTCTTTTTCCTCACTTTTCACTTCCTCACTTTCTTTCTTCTTACTCTGATATTCCTTATCTACTTACTCTTCCTCGTCTTTCTATATTCTCTCCCTCAGTCATTCTAACTCGGAAATCAAAAGCACTTCTTCCATCCGTCTCCTTTATTCAGTTTATTCACATTTCTCGTGTAGCATCATCAGTATAGTAGTAATAGTAGTAGTAGTAGTAGTAGTAGTGATAACAAATGCACATCACCCACCATTCACAAAATATATATCTAACATTCTAAAAACATACAAAAACATGAAATGGATAAATAAAAACTCATCTCCCAGCGCAATAAACTTCTTTCGGCGCTCATGTGACTTCAGAAATACCGATAATTAAGGAGAGACAAAAAATAGTAATATGTTTTGAGGCTCGAGGCGGAAGGCTACACGTTAGATAAGGAGGGAGGGAGAAAGACGTGCCTTGGGAGGGAACTTATCGTGAAGGGAAGGAGGGAAGGTGGGAGGATGGGAGAGAATGAAGGGACGGAGGAAGGTGGGCATGGAGATAGGGAGGTAGGAGGAACTGGTAGTGAGAAGTGGGAAAGTAGAGGTAAGGAAAAAAGTAAGGAATGAGGAAGGGAAATGCATAGGTAGAGAAAATGAAGGAAGAGGAGGAAAGAAGACTAAGAAATGAAGAAGAATGTCAAAGAAATTAAATTAAATTAGAAAAATGAAAAGAACCACCAAAATCACTCCCACAAACACTACCACCACCACCACCACCACCACCACCACCACCACCACCACCACCACAAGACAAACCACGACAAAAGCAAAACATAACCACCAAACACCCTCAGAACCCAACCCAGTCCGAGAGAAAAAAAAAAAAAAAAGTACCAGATCGAGCCACGGAGAGGACACTTTAGTACGTACACAAAATGATACCGCCAGTTTTTCCCCAAGGGCGCGGAGGCCACAAGCGATATATTCCCGTCACACAAAAGTAACGGAAAACCCAAGAAACTGTGTCGTTACTCTGATAACACGAGACAGCCGAAGAGATGGAGGCTCGTGGGATGGGAGGGAGGAGAAAAAGGGAAGGAGGAAAGACGAGAAGGAACTTTAAGAGGGAGGGCATGAGGAAAGAGGTGATAGGGAGGCTTGGGGACGTGGTGAGGACACTGCAAAGGAAGGAGGAAGAGACGGAGATAGATTAAAATGACCGGAGGAAGAAATGTAAAGGAAAAGGAGGAGGAGATAGATTAGGACGAACCAGAATAAGAGGAAAAAGGAGAGTGATACGGGAGAGAAAAGAGGAGGAAAATGGGGAATAACCGAGAAATGGAGAAAGGAATGGAAATGCAGAGGAAAAGGAGATGAATTAGGATCAGAATAAAAGGTGAAAGGTGTGTGATGTGCAAGAAAAGAAAAGAAATAGCTAATAATAGAGGAATGAGCTTAAAAGAATAGAAAGAAGGAATAGGAGAGAAATTGGAATGGCAGGAAGGAGGAAAGAGTTGGAGAATATGTTGGTTGTGGTGATGAGAGAGGATAGTGGAGGAAAGAGGAAAACAGCTTATGTATAAAGCAACAAATAAGGAACCTGCATAGATGTCCAGAAACGGAACAAAAATTAAATAGTAAGAAACACCAGACAAACATATGTGTGGAATTATATGTAGAAAAAAAATCGCATTCCAAGTCACAGTTCTTATGTAAAAACTTCATATAAAGAAGAAATTGGAGCCAGAACTATCCACAAATATATTTCTGGGTAATAGTGAAAAAAAAAAGTTTCTAGATCCTGTACAATGTTGTAAGTTGTGAATGGTCGTGGAAAGTTATATTTGGGACAACTTGTGACGTAATACAATAAGAGCGGTCTGTGTGTGTGTGTGTGTGTGTGTGTGTGTGTGTGTGTGTGTGTGTGTGTGTGTGTGTGTGTGTGTCCTCTTACAATAAAAAAAAGAAATCAGACAGCAAATACACAATAATGTAAATAAAGGAACGCTAAGGCACTTGTTGAGCAGAAAATCCAAAAAATAAAGAACAAAAATTACCTAAGCTGTGAAAGAAAAATTCAGAGCAGAGGAGCAAACAAAGTCACAAAACAATAGTGACAAAGGAGATAACGAGTGAGGGGAAGAATCACAGAGACGGAGAGAAAGGGAGACTAGAAGGAAAACGCGAAAATAGCGAGGGGAGTGGAATAATTGAGTAAGATAAGAGAGAGAGAGAGAGAGAGAGAGAGAGATTGAGGTAAGTGAGGATAAGAAAACTGAATAGGGAGAGAAAATAACAGAGATAATAGTAGAGGAAGAAGAAGAAGGAAAAGAACATTAAGAAGAAGAAGAAAAAGAAGAAGAAGAAGAAGAAGAAGAAGAAGAAGTATGAAAGAAAGAAAGAAAGAAAGAAAGAAAAAGAACTATTAACGAAAAAAAAATGCAGCAAAAAAGCGTATGAAAGAATATGAAAAGATGATAGGAAATACGAAATAAAAACGAAAAAAAAAGCAAGAAACAGGGAAAGGCAACTGATAATTATTTGTGACATTTCCCTTACCAATTACTGGCCACCCGATGGAGATAGAACGATGAGGAGTAGGAGGAAGAGGAAGAGGAAGACGAGGAGAAAGAGGAATAGGAGGAGGAGGAGGAGGAGGAAGAAGAGGAGGAGGAGAGAGCAGTACGGCATGTGAAGGTAGATGGGCTGATGGTAGGTAGATAAAAAAAAAGGAGGGGAAAAAATTAAAAATGGAAACAGCTGGGTCACTTAACGTAAACAAGGAAAGGAAAGAGTTTGCCTTGAATATTAACCAGGAAAATCAATGGGAGCAAAATTGATGGGGAAAAAAACGCTAAGGGGGAAAATATAGGAATGTATCGTTCAGAGAGAGAGAGAGAGAGAGAGAGAGAGAGAGAGAGAGATAAAAGAGGTATATTGTAATAGATTAAGTAAATTTCCTATCTGAAATATGCAAAATTAATAGAAAATTTATGTACAAAAGAAGAAGAAGAAGAAGAAGAAGCAAAAAAAAAAAGAAGTAGAAGAAGAAGAAGAAAAAAAAGAATGAAAAGAAGAAGGAAAATTAAAAGAAGAAGAAGACATCAACAACAACCAATGATGAAAATGCGGATGATGTTAAGAAAAATGAGAAGAAGAAACGAAAGAGGAAAAGTAGAAGAAGGAAGAGAAGAAGGCATCAGTAAGAAGATAAAGAGGAAGAGGAGGTATCAAGAGGCAACAGTTTAGATCTCTCCCACTTCCTTCACTTCCTCTCTATTGATTGTCCTAGCTAGCCTGCGGAGAGAGGGAGAGAGAGAGGGAGAGGGACGAGGGACGAGGTAATGAAGTAGGAAATATGAGAGAAGAAACGAGAGCTAAAAATAAATGAAGAAATGAAGAAAAATTGAGTAGGGATAAATCGTGAAAAATTATTAGTTGAAAGGAAGTAAAAAAAAAGAAAAGGTGAAAAAAAGATAGAATTAAAAGTCCATAAGAGAATAATAGGTAATAAAAAAATGAAGGAAAATGTAGGAAAATAAATGCTGGAAACGATGATAAATAGAAGAAAGGAAGAAAGGAAAATATGGCATAAAAAAAACAGGAGAAAAGAGAAGAAATGCCATAACAAAAGAGGCACAAAATAAAGAAAAATAGCAAATTGTGATAAAAGAAAGGAAAAAGAAAACAAACACTAATAACAGACACAATACAAACACGGAGAGAGAGAGAGAGAGAGAGAGAGAGAGAGAGAGAGAGAGAGAGAGAGAGAGAGAGAGAGAGGCGATAACAGGACGCATAAAGTAATAAAAATACACGTGAACGAGGGAATAGACAAGAGGCAATAACGAGGGGACCCAAAGTATTAAGAAAACTAGGATACGATAAACGGAGGAAGAGAGGAAGGAGATGAAGATAATAACCAAGAGGAGGCTGAAACGAGGAAGTAAAAGGGATAAAAACTCAGAGATTAATAAAGATAAGAAAGTTTACAGAATACAATAAAGATAAAATAAGAACATAAAAAGGCGGTGTTTCATAAAGGAGGCAAATTGTAGTTATAAAAGTATATACGATAAAGTATGAATTTGTATTAGGGAAGGAAAAAGGAAATAGGAAAAAACTGAACAGTGTCGAGAATAGTTAATGGTTTTATCTCAATTGTTCAGTAAAAAGAATGAAGAAATGTGGTCGACTTGATGTTCTAGACGTTATGAGAGGATTGGATCAGGTTAAGATGTTGTGTTTTGTTATGATGGGGCTGTGTAGCATATCTAATTACTCATCCCACGCTATTCTCTCTCTCTCTCTCTCTCTCTCTCTCTCTCTCTCTCTCTCTCTCTCTCTCTCTCTCTCTCTCTCTCTCATTATTTTTACGGGTTCTTATCTTTTTATTTTACTACGGTCTTATCTGTCACGTTATCTATCGTTATACCTTTTACAACTTTCTTACAGACGCTTCACTTTTTTTCGTTGTTTTAGTATCATTTCTTTGTGGCCACGCTGTTTATTCCAATCGCTTTCGTTCAGTTCGATTCTAACTACTTGGTGTCGCATTTCCCTACCCACACATTATTCCTACTCTCAGTCACTTAATCAGACAAGCAGGACACGAGGCGATATATGAATACATCAGTAGTAAACACACACACACACACACACACACACACACACACACACACACACACACACACACACACACACACACACACACACACACACATGTTCTCCCATTCCGTGGTATTTATTCTCCTGGCGAGTTTCTGTTTTGCAATTAGTTCAGTTCACAGGGGCCGTATTTTCAAGTATTGCACTCTCCACGTCTATTATCTTTAACGGGCTGTAGTTTGAATTTGTAAGGGCATTATTGTGATTATAGTGTTAGTGTAGCAAGGAATCTGTGCCACTAAAGGGAAGAACAGCAGTGAAAATCTTACTATTGAGTGTAGTGGGAGTTTGCAAGGGTGTTATTATGTTTCTTGTGGTTGTGTAGTAAGAAGCCGCCGTGGTACAGTGGAGCCATGCGTCCTTTCGGGTTTGAGTAGCCTCGAATGCTGTCCACGGTCCGAGTGTAGGTTAGGCTTCCTCACTCGGGGCAGCGGTTTCTTAGCGGGTGGGCTTTGAGATAGAAGGTACCCCAAAGATATCCCTTTTAGCCGATAAATTCCCTTGAAAAATCCACATGGTATAAAAAAATAGATTCCGTATCAATAAAGGGAAGAAAAATCTTGAAATATATTACTATAGACTGATGTAAAAGTTCTAATGTTAGTGGACCAAGGCTTCTGTAGCATTAACAAGAGGAACTTTAGAAATTTCATGATAGACTGTAGGTGAAGTTCATTAGTGTGTTTCTTTGACCCTAGTGATAGTTCGAATTGATCTTTGTATCGTGAAAGGGAAAAACGGCTGTGAATTTCTGGCTAATCGCTCTTTATGACCCCTGAAAACTGTGAAATAAAGAGAGGCTAAAAAATAAAAAGAGACCATGAATGAAACAGCAAAATGCAAACGTGACAGAAAAAAAAAATCACGTTTGCAGAAAAAATGTAATGTATTTTTGTACATTTAGGGAAAAAAGAAACATTAATGCATTAGAGTAAAAGCCAAAATGTCTGTCTGTGTGTGTGTGTGTGTGTGTGTGTGTGTGTGTGTGTGTGTGTGTGTGTGTGTGTGTGTGTGTGTGTGTGTGTGTGTGTGTGTGTCCCGTGAAGCTCGTGAAGGCCCTACTTTAACGCGGGTAAATGCAAACTTGAGAGGAGGAAAAACAATTCTCTTTTAAGACCAGAAGAAAAACTGGAGTGTTACGAGGAGAAACTGAACTAAAAAAAAAAAAAAAAAAAAGAAAAGAAAACAACTACTTAGACGCCTCGGCAGTCCGGCTCTCGCTCCAAGTTCCTTTGTGAAGTATCTGAAAATATACAAGAAAACTATTAAAACAAGTAAAGAAGCGTAAGACCGATGACAGGTAAAAAGAAAGAGAAATAGACAACGCAGCAAAACTCAACTAACTTCAAAATTTTAAACTCGTAGCGCTCAAAAAGTTATGAGAAGGATGGAAACACGAGGAAATTGAATAATAACTAGGTAAGGTTTAATGCAATACAAATATGAAACTTTGCCACTTTTCACAATTTACATCACCTCAAGGAAATTAAAATGAAATAAATGTGATGAAATAGTGAAAAAAATAATGTGATGGACAACTTGAGTCAGGTGTGTAATCAGTATGGAGACAGACTTGACTGGTAATGTGATAAAATACACTCATTTTGTAGACATTCAGTTATTGGCTTTTTTATCCTAAACTCACTTAGATGAAAGGTGAGAGGAAAGTATTGAAAGAAAGAACAGGAAAACAAAAATGAAACCAAGTATTTTATCATAAGAGAAACACAAATAGATGGAAGCTATAAGAAACACAAGTATATCACATAAACATAGTAGTTTCCAGTTCATGGAGAAGGAATACAAGGAAGAAGGAAAATTCACCTATAATGCAACAACCCTAATCGATAATGTAACAAAAAACACGTAATTTAGTGGCCCTTAACCCGTGACCTTCGCCTTACAAGAAAGGAAAGGAGGAAGTGGGAAAGATATAACGAACACGACCCAAACATAGATACACGTAATTCGTAAGCCTCCACATGGCGATCTCACATTACGCAGAAAAAGGCAGGAATGAGAAGGAAACACAAGGGAGATTGAACTGCGATGGCGCGACAGTTAACGAGAAATCAGGGACTAGTTTGTCACGCGGAGACCATAACAATCTATCAGGACTGAGCATCGCGGCTGAAACATAGAGCCCCAATCTCCTTCCCTCTCCTCTTTCTCCCCCCTCCCATTCCTTCACCGTGAGTCGATAGTCAGGAGGCGAAACACACCACCTTGCACATTGATATCCTTTGACACAGCTGCCCAAAGAAACGACCTTCCCAAGTCCAGTGTCTAAGATATTGAATGGAATTTTATGTAAGGTAGATTTTTCTTTGCTCATTCATTATAAGTTATATAAGGGAGTTTTTTTCTTTGCTCTTACATCAGTATCAAAACGTCACGAAGATAGATGATTAATTGTTTCCATGAGTGTTTCTTCTGTTAATAATGTAGGAATCTTGTTAATCTTTCACTAAAACCACAGAAACACCCCGAAAATCCAGTAAATCGATGTAGCTTTACGCACAGCATATAGAAAGAAAATAAGAGACAAAACTCATGAATTACATTAAAACCTCTACGAAAATGGAGAATAACAAGCACAGAATCTACACATATTAGTTCTTATGGTACCTGTACTTTCCTCTGGTCACTGATTCTCCTCCCCCGCACCATGAAAGAATATTCAATAACGCCTTTACGTCTAATTTCCTGGCATTATCGACAGCCAGTGTGCGGTGGAAGGCAAAATGTGCTCTATACATATGGAAATTTAAAAAGTCAGTGATAATGAAAGTCATGTATCTAGTTTACCAGGGAAAGAGAGAGAGAGAGAGAGAGAGAGAGAGAGAGAGAGAGAGAGAGAGAGAGAGAAAGAGGGAGAGAGAAAAGGGAATGGAAAATCGCCACTAATACCCTCAAAATAACTCCTTCCTCCACCATCCCCCTCTCTCTCTCTCAAAGGTAAACATGACGAATCATCTCTGCCTGCATCATTAAAGAGAGCCACAATACGGCGGCTTTAAAGCGTCACGGAGGCTGCGGGTGCTCAGTTCTCACACCATAAATGTGCTGTTGTATTTTTCCCTTCGCCGCCAAATAATAAAGAGAAAAACAGACGGTAAAAACGTTATACCGATGAGTAAGTATGATGGGACGTGACTGCTTCTCTCTCTCTCTCTCTCTCTCTCTCTCTCTCTCTCTCTCTCTCTCTCTCTCTCTCTCTCTCTCTCTCTCTCTCTCTCACGAGCGAGCACAATAAACCGCGGCGTAATGAAGAAGCGATTCAGGAAAACATAAAGAACAGAAAGGCTTCCCAAAACAGTTCCTAAGCGACGGCAAACTTGAGAATGGTTCCAAAATAGTTCCGTTTCCGCCCGTTTCAGTCTCCCCAACACGTTCACTTGAAAGAAGAGCCGTCCACTCAAGTTTCGTCGCCCTTGAGCTACATAACAGACGTAGCGGAGAGAGACGGTGTGGGGGATGGGGGAGGAAATGAAGGTTGAAAAGCGTTCTCCTCGTCTCGTAAAAGGATGCTACGCGTGGTTAGCTTAAAGAAGAACTGCGTAGTGTTTGAACAGTAAGGACTTCACGAGGCGTTTCTGTTCTTTTAAGGGGTAATGTTGAATTGTGGTTCTATTGAGTTACGGGAAGGACATTGAGATCGATAGGAGTGGTTTGTGTGAAGAGAATGTATATGTTAGTGTGTTGTGTTATTTTCATGGGATTAGGAGTTGAAATGAAGCTGTGTTGAGATATTGAAAGGAATGTTAAATGAAAATAAAAGTTCTGATTTTTTTTTTCTATAAAGGTACATCTAAGATCTTATTTTCATATCTTAAACAGTTGAAATTAATCGAGTTGAAATGAAGGTATAGACAGTCAAGAGTCGTCCCAATTACAATGTCCAATCGACTCGAAATTCTGCGGAAAATTTTATAGCCACATTGAAAACGAACGCCACCATTGAGTGTTTCCATCATTACGCGATATGTTCGTTCAGATCGCGAGGGACACTTACTGCGCTGACACTGCAGAGCCAAGTGGTTCGTAAATGCTTTTCGTTTCATATACTGCAATTTGCATTCATTATTTCACCACTCGTGTTTGTCTGCCTGTCTATCTGTATATCCAACTATCTAACTGTTTATCTATCTATCTTTGCCCTTGTATCTATCTGTCTATCTCTACCTATCTACTTATTATTCTGTTGAGATGAAGACAAATGTAAGTATTGAGTGGTAGGAAAACACAAATTGAGACAAGGTACTTTATTTTCCTACCACTCAATACTCATTATTCTGCTGTAGCACCTCACCTGTCTACGTGTCTAATTACTTGTCACGCTTCTTACCTGGCCTTACCTTTCCCTTGCTTTTTTTAGTACCTCCATCATCTAGCAATTAATTTTTTCCTACATCAAAGTTACATGTAATAGATTTAATCTCCAGTAGCCTCCTCTCTCTCTCTCTCTCTCTCTCTCTCTCTCTCTCTCTCTCTCTCTCTCTCTCTCTCTCTCTCTCTCTCTCTCTCTCTCTCTCTCTCTCTCTCTCTCTCTCTCTCGTTGGTCTGAGTTCTTTTTAATGGCCACAGAAGTCCAATTAGCCTTAAATGGGAGAGAGGCACAGTGTCAGCGTCGTCAGGGAAAAGTTTTAATGAATTCAACCTGAACATTCGGAATCGTGAATGGGAAAATGTTAATCTGGGAGCGAAGAGTGAAAAGGTGAGGAGTGGCGCTCAGATCGTCAGTGGGAGAGAGGAGAAAAGGAGAGAGAAAAACAAGAAAACACACTCATACTTTACATTCATCCACACAAAGGTAACCGCACACACACCTGCTGGGAAAGTAAATATTGAGGTTAGGTCAGGTGTTGAGCGGAAGTGAGCCACCTGACACCCCATTATGTCCCCACACACACCTGGGTTCCTGCCTCCCCGAAAGTAATAGAATACAAATGTAATGAGTCGTCACCTGAGGCTGTGCGAACTTGGAAAGGCAAGGGATGGGGACGGGCAAGGAACAGCAAGTTAAGGTTAACTCCTTCAGTACTGGGACGTATTTTTTACCTTGAGGTTTTTGTGTGAGTAGACGATTTTATTTACATTAGGAAGGATTTATGGAAGTTAGAAGTTTAATGGCCATAATCTTCACTATGTTAATCCCTACGAAAGTTTCTGAAACTATAAAATCACCAAATAGAAGCAGAATAAATATGAAAACGTGTCCTGGTACTGAAGGGGTTAAAGGTAAGAAAGCTTTGGTAGTTTGGAAAGATAAGAAAGTGGACTCACAGTAGGAAAGACAAAGAGAGGAACTAGGAAGACAAGAACCAAGGCGAGAGATAATGAAAGGGACACAAAAGGGTAAAAAGAGGAAAGAAAGGCAAGACATCCAAAAAAGAATAAAAAGATAAAAAGGAAATTAAGATAAAGAAAGGGGTAAAATTGGAAGAGAAAAAGATGTAGAAAATTAAATAAATAATGAAAGGTAAAACGGGAGGAGGGCACGGAATTATAAAGAAAACAAGAAAATAAGATTTCAAAAAGGACAGGAAAAATTGGAGGCAAGAAGATTTGAATAATGAGGAAAACTTAAGAAGGAAAGGACCTGTAAGGAAAAAAAACTGGAAAAAGAGAGATATGATAGAGAAAATAAAGAAATAAGAAAGAGTAACAGCTTAAGGCAAAAAATAATAATGAGAGTAACCAGAGACACAGAAAAAAAGGGAAATTAAAGCATGTAAAACTGCAAGAAAAGGAAATGAAAGCAAACGAGAAAACGTAGAAAAAATAAAAAATAAAGAAAAAACTGAATAACGTAAAACTAAGACCCTCACGTTATCACAGACAAAAAAGAAGGTAAGAAAGAACTGGCGGGATATGCAATCAAGGCTGAAAGGTGTGGTCAGGTAAGACTAGGGCGAGGAGGAAGGCTGGGGTTAGAGAGGCAAGTCGAGGGAAGTAGAGGTAACAAAAAAGTAGGTGAGAGAAGCAGTGAAAGAGACAGGGGTGAAAGATGAAGTAAGAAATTTCATGGTGAGAGAGGCATAGGTGAAGAAAATAGGTGATAGAGGTAGGGATGAAAGAAGAATTAGAGAAGCAGTGAGAGATTACGAGATAAGGAAGGTAAGTTGAGGAAGGCATAGGTAGAGAAAATAGGTGAAAGAAGATGAATGAGAGAAACAACGAGGTGAAGGAGGATAGTTTAGGAAGACATAGGTGAAAAAAAGGGTGAGAGAGAGAGAATGAGAGAAGCACAGAGAGATTACGGGATTGAGTGAGGCGAGTTTAGGGAGGCATAGGTAAAGAAGCAGGTGAAAGAGAGAGAATTAGAGAAGGTAAGGAAAGCAAATTGAAGGAGACAGAGGTGAGAAAAACAGGTGAAAAGAGAGAATGAAAGACGCAGTGAGAAATTCCATGAAGACAGAGGCAAGTTGAGGGAGGGATGAGAAAAAAAAATAGGTGAATGAGAGAGAGAATGAGAAAAGTAGTGAGAGATTCCGAGATGAGGGAGGGAAGGGTGTGGGTGGAACGTTACTTTGCCACCCTCTGTGCCTCGTGTTTAGGAGTAATTCATCTTAAGGGGGGAGGTAATGCTGACGGGAACGTAATGACTCCAGAGATAATTTGTTGTAGCACTCGAGATGTGGACAAGCTAATGTTCTTCGTCTGATTCTCTTGTCCTCGTGTGCTCTAACCTACAGGAAAGACTTTTTATTTATTTTTTTTTGTCCTCGTCTTGTTCTTGTCCTTGGTTTAGCTTTTCATTATCTCTCTCTCTCTCTCTCTCTCTCTCTCTCTCTCTCTCTCTCTCTCTCTCTCTCTCTCTCTCTCTCTCTCTCTCTCTCTCTCTCTCTCTCTCTCTCTCTCTCTCTCTCTCTCTCTCTCTCTCTCGTTCTATTGTGATTCTCTATAGCAATTAGTTGTTTCCACAATTCTTTTATTCTCTTTTGTTCTTCTTACCTTCTCTTTCCGTGGGAGATAATTGTTGGGCTTATCTTATTCTCATTCTCGTTTTCGTCTGCTTCTCTTTTCTCGCGTTCCTTAAGCCTCTGTAATTGCTTGTTTTCTGTCTCATTTTGTCCTTTGTCCCGGTTTCCTTTTCTTTTTTAGATTCTCTTTCCGACGGAGATAATTGTTGGGTTTATCCTATTCTCATTCTCGCTTTTGTCTGCTCTTTTCCTCTCGTGCCCTTATCAACTGTTATTACTTGCTTTTCTTTCCCGTTTCAATCTTTTTTTCTTTATCTTGCGTCCTATTCTTAGTGTGTTTTCCCCATGCGAGATAATTGTTGTTCCAGTCCAAGTGATTCTAACTAGCTAGATATTCTCTTCTCCTCTTGCTTCAAAATTCTCAAAATCTGTTGTCCTTTCATTAGTGTCTCTTTCCTTGCGTGATCCGGGCAAGTTGTCTGTTCTCTTCATTTTGTCTCCCTATTCTTATCTCTCACTGTACTACTAGATAACTGTTCAGCTTTATTAACCACTATATTCGGAAACACATCTACGCTGTACTCCTAGTTGAAGTTATACGGGTTTATAATTTTTTTTTTTTTTACGGCTCTAGCGGCAGTTTGACAAGATTTCTATATTATCATCAGCAGAAACAAGAGAAAGCCTGGCTGATTATCTCTATGGTCTTAGAAAATAGTTATGATGAGAAAACAAACGTTCCTTAGTGAAATTCCACGCATAGATTCCCAGAAGCATAATACTCCAATTGAAATAACAAATATCTGATACTCCAACATAGAAAACGAAGAACAGTCGAGTACTTTACAAGACTATAGATAACCGGTACAAAGAACAACATAAATAACATTTCTTTTCTTTTCTATTTTTTTTCATTTTTTTTTTTTTGCTGTTTACTTATGTCGTATCCAGTAAAAGGAGGATCAAAGAGCCATCAGTCTCGCGGGGCAAGGGATCCACCTCCTCGCTGTGGTAGAATAACAAGTGAACGTCTGGCGGTGGTGTGCGTAGCGAGTCTTGGAACAACAGTCCTGTAATCAGAAACGCTTTGCTCCCCCGCGACTACTGTTTTCAAAAGGCCACAGAGATAATTAGGCAGGGTTCTGTAACGCGGTTATTTCTTCGCCTTTCAATAATACATACAGTTGTTGATTTGTTGCTAAAACCATAAAAGCACCCTAAAAATCTTTGTATTTCAATTAGAGCTTTTGAGAGAGAGAGAGAGAGAGAGAGAGAGAGAGAGAGAGAGAGAGAGAGAGAGACGGAGGACAGGATAACGTGGGGGATGCCTTCATAACCCTAAGTCTTGAGTACAGGAAGAGCCGCGTCCTCCTGGCAAGGGACGAGGTAACCCACCAAAACACGAAGGAAAAACGAGGTGAGACGACGAGCGCTGTCCATGAGGCGGCGGTAACACAGTGCGCCATCTTACTTCCTTTCCTTGGGCGTAGATGAGAAGAGGTGAAAAGGAAAGGAAGGAGAAAGAATAGAGGATAAAAATTAGGGGAATAATAGAGAAATGGAGACCGAAGAGAATGTATGGGAAGAGAAAGAGAAATAGAAAGAAAAGTAAAGAGCAGAAACAAGAAAGAAAAGAGAGTAAGAAGAAAGAAATTACAGAAATATGAGAATGTAGCAAATAAAGTAGAGAGGAGCGAGCGAAAAGAGAAAGGAGAATGCATCATAATTTACTTTCCTGGACGTGAGATGAAAGTAGATAGTAGAGAGGACAGGGAGGGGAAAGAGGAGTGGAGAGAAGGTCTAACACTTTCGCCATGCTGGACTTTACATGAAGGAATATGTACAGTGAAGAGGAGAGGGAGAGACAGAGAGAAGCGAGTGTATCATAATATCTTTTCCTGAACTTAAGAGGAAAGGGGAAGAAGAAAAGTGAAGGTGAAAGAGAAGAGAAGAGGACCAATCATACTTTCTTTTCAACGTGAGAGGAGGCAGAGAGGAGAAAGAGCGAGGGAGACAGAAAGAGAGAGAGAGAGAGAGGAGAAAGGAGAGAATGCTTGGAGTTGCAGCGACACACTCTTGGCACACTACCAGACCTGACCCTCGCCTTTTTTTGGACTCTACAAGTTTCAGAGAGCAAGTAAAACAAGTAAGACAAGTAAAACAAGAGGAAGAGGACCTGGACCCTGTGTGGTTAGTCAGGCAGTAACTTTCAAACAACCGCGTCCCAACGTGAAATAATCAGAAGGCTTTCTCCCTCACCTCTCCCTGAATCACTTAATTGTGGCGCACTGGTGGTTGTGTCCCGCGTGGCGTGTACTTGTGAACATTCGTGGATGAAGAATATGAGTTTTTGCTTTACTTTTTTTTACAGTTCCAATGCAAAAGATAAAATTGAAGATAACGTAGAAATTACAGAGGTTAACTTAACTTCCTAACCACGTAAAGAGAGAGAGAGAGAGAGAGAGAGCAGCCTTCCTACCTTCCAACCAATAGACCGAAAACCAGACAGGGGCACAGAGGCAGTAAAGCGATAGATATACCTCGATAGAAGGGTGTTCGGCGGCTTCTTCGGTTCCTCCACGGGAATATGAGCCGGGAAGTCGTTTAATCAAAGAGAACCAGCATGAGAGAACCATTTTAGCCGAGTAACGGGCATGTTAGGCTTGGTGGATCAGTGCCGCGGCATAGACAGTTGGAGATAAAATATACAATACGAAGCTTCGGGTTTATATAGAGCAGTGGTGCTTTATATAATCGTGAAAGGGGACCGCTCGGGTATTACTGCGTTGTGACATTGAGGGCTTTGTATGATGGGATGGCGCTGTGGCTTCAGGCTTGGCAGGGGACATGATAAGAAACATAAGGACATAAGGGGAAATAAGGGTGGTTGCTAAAACATAAGGAAAAAATTGGTGTGGGGAATATAAGGGAAAATAAGGCAAGCTACAAGAATATAGATGGACAATAAGGGAAGTTGCAAGAGAAAACAAGGAAACTACAGCATAAATAAGAGAACATAAAGGAAGGTGGTGGAACAGAAAGAGTAGAAAATAAGGAAAGCTGCAAAAAATAAAAGAAAAATAAGGGAAACTACAAGAGCATAAGAGGAAAATACGTAAGGAAGTAAGAACGTTAGGGAAAATAAAAATCATGTCAGGTCTACACGTGGCAATCCCTTCTGTGATAGACTGGGAAGGAAAAGAAGAGTAATGGAAACGGTAGGTTAGGTTAGGTTAGGTTAGGTTAGGTTAGAAGACAATGCAAGACTGAGAAAGGAAACTATAAAAAATAAGTAGACTAAATATGCTTAAAATCCTCAGATGTTTGGGTAATTGAGGGGAAATGCTGTTAGACTAATGAGAGAAGGAAAGATGGATATACGTGAGTTAAAAGAAAATGAAAGAAAAGGTAAACACACACACACACACACACACACACACACACACACACACACACACACACACACACACACACACACACACACACACACACACACACACACACACACACGGAGACACTTAGAACAGAGCAGCAAATGGCGCACAAGAGTTTAGGATAATGGGAAGGTCAAATGAAAGTTACGAGCAGATTCCCAAACGAAGCCACAGTCACCAGCTGTGTCCTGAAGCTGCCACGCGCGTCCCCTCGCAGCTCACGCACACCACTTTGTGGGTCACGGGGAGAGGAATACAAAGGAATTCAAAGGATGTATAACACTGCAACAGATTCCCTTTTTCTGACTCCACCGTTCCTTTCTATGAGTAGGGAGGTCAGGAAAGGAAAGCAAAAGACTTCCCATCCGCTACTATCAGCTGGAAGAAAAGTAACATTAGGTAATAAGAAATTAAGATCAATGTGTGCCATAAAATTAGAGGAAAAAAAGAAAAAAAGGACATAGGTTAAAGTCATCTGTAAAAATATATGCGTGTGTATGTTTAGGTGTGGGAGAAGTGACACCCTGTTCCTATAAAAAAAAAAATAATAATATCAAGAAATAAGAAAATAATAATCTTTAACATGAAATTAAGGGAATGGAATAAGTTACATCGCATATAATCCACTTCGTGTGTGTGTGTGTGTGTGTGTGTGTGTGTGTGTGTGAGTGTGGGCATTTGGTGGGCGTGATGGTTTGATGCGGCTTGCTTGACTCTTGACGGAAGGCAGCACTCAATCAGACCGTCTTCCTTTCAGCTCTCAACTCGCTAAAGATTCAGTATTTATTTTACATCATATACTTAGTGTGCTGGAAAAGTGTCGACGCTCTTTGAACCCTTGCTATTCCTCAGGCGTATGGTTCTATATTAATGGGAAGGAATCAGTAAAGAAAGTCGCAATATTTTTAAAGTGCGATTGATCTGTGCTTTGTCTGGATCTTTCACTCTCATCTTAATCTTCGCAGACTTCAGTATTTACTCATTGAAGTTTTATATTATTCTACATATTTCTGAAAGGTTTGAATATATCTTACTCTACATGAAACGAGACTCTTTCGTATCTCTATAATGCAATCTCTCTCTCTCTCTCTCTCTCTCTCTCTCTCTCTCTCTCTCTCTCTCATTAAAAAACTCGAATATCCCAATAAAAAAGAAAGATTAATGGTTTACCGCTGAATTGCAACATGGAAGCACCTCTCAGCAATGCGATTCTTAAGTTTATGTTGTGTTTTCCTTCCTCCGACATCATGTTTTCGCGTTAAGATCCTAATCTCATAATGACGTTTGTTTTATTCATTTTCCCTACTTTTCTGTGCACCGAAAACCATGAACAGCGTATGCTTTCTGTTTATGTTTTCACCTTTTCGTCTATACGAAAGAAACTAAAATAAAAGCGAAGTTACAATGTCCATCACGAGGTCCATCACAATCATCAGCCTTGAAGTATGACAAAGACTTAGTGAAACTCATTTACGTCTTTCATTTGCAGCCTTTATCACTCCACCATCAACCACAACCTGCATTACTTTCCTTGCAGCTTCTCGTCATCAACAAACCCCAAAGATACCCCACAACTCTGCCCGTGGAGATCGGACCCGTTCCGCCCCACCCCGCCCGGCCCCGCTCCGATACACAGCCCTCGTCGCCCCGTCTTGTGGTCATCGGCTCCTGGCGGCCACTGGATCATTCCCGTCCCACGCCACAGTCCAGGAATCCTGTCCTCCCGTCAGCCATCCCGTCCCGCACCTCCGCAGGCCAGCCAGCCCCTCACTCCGGCGTGACTCTGAGGTGGTCGCTGACGGACTCGTGTGGTGAACTTAGCAATCCGCCAAACAGACAGACTTATAAAGAAAAGAGACATATTTGGGCCTTCTCACCTACGTCGGCAAGATATTATTTTTGATGCGCCTGTTGTGCTGCACATACTTGTTATTCCGTGACTCTGGATCTGCAAGGTTTCCGGGTGAAGAGTGAAGAGTTGTGCGGTGAAGTGTTTGCCTGAGGAGTTACTCTGCCAAGTCATACCTTTTCCCTGCAGCTGTGACAGAAGGGAAACTCCTGTCTCGACGCTCAAGATTATCCCTGCTCACAAAAGATTCTCTCGAAAAGATATATATTTACTAAAGTGATACAAAAAAGACTGAACGTTAAGCTAACCTGAGTCTTCCTAACCATTTGGTGTTTCTTGTTCCGGACTGTTCGGTGTCCAGCGGCCGCGCGAGGCAGCTTCTCGAGGTTCCGCCCCTTGACTGCCGTGCGGTGGATCCTTGCCAGGCACTTAGGAAAGGCCCAGCACCAGAGGAGAAAGCTGTAAACAGTATGCAAACCTTTACTTGTGTTGCCTCCGTGTGTTGTGATCGGTCAGTGCGGGAGTGAGTGAGGGAGGAAGTGTCTAGAGTCCCGTGTTTCTCTCTCCATGAAGACACCCTCGCCCAGGGCTTCGGGAGAACACGCCGCGCACCGAGTACAAACAAACTCAACTCCGACTTTATAACCTTCTCTCCCGCATCTCAGTCGTTAACTTGGTTTGAGCTCAAGAACGGAGGAAAGAATCTGAACCTCAACGGAGCGTCATCGTCTGTCTGTCTTCTCTCAAGCAATAAGTAGAACCTTAAGTGTTTCCACATCTCGTCGAATTTCCATTACCAAGACCTGAGCGTCCAAGATGGCGGGAAGATTCGCAGGAGCCCGCATGGGCATGAGTGCCCAGAAGAAGAATGAGACTGCTATGAACAAACGCAACCGGAGCAAGGTAAGGCGGCCCTCACGTGTGGTGGCAGGCGGCATGTTCATCCCTCCTACAGGTTTTGTTGACCCAGAGGAAGAGGCGACCGCTGAGCCTAATACACGCCCCTCAGCAGGTAGCAGTAAGTTCCTTTCTACTAATTGTGGTCAGCAGTGGGTCTGGTGTCCGTATTCTGTGTGTGGTGTTGTGGCGTCCGTGTTAAGTGTCCACCGCCTCAGGTACGTTCAGGGCAAGGTGACGCGCCCCTCAGTGTCCAGGTGCGAGGGCGTCTTGAGTCTTATTTCCTCTGGTTATGATGTTCTGGTGACGTTGGCGTGGTGTGCATGACGTGACGTGCCGTCCAAGTATTTCATCTCTGATCATCTCCGTCTCGGGATCATGAATGCATACTCCTTCCTCTCATTGCTTATGGAAGACATGAAGATGCATGCTAATCAATCCTTTCGAATTTCATGTATCGTCACCGTATTTGAAAACCTACTACCACCCTCTGATGGAGAAAGACAGAGGGGCTGACTGTTTCCTGCACACGCCTCAGTACAGACGATCCACTGTAGTGTGAGAACAACGACTCATTTCACGCTGACTGTGGTCTGTTCAGATTAACTTGGCGGCAGACTCACCTCGTTAACCAGTGAACACCAGCAATTGAATAAATTAGGCGACAACAAAAAAACACCATATACTATTTTTTTTATCATGGCACTACAGATGTCTGTTGACCAAACAGAAGACTTGGCAGGAGTCTCGCCTTTACGTTAATCTGAACAGACAGTAGAGACATTGAAGAGACAAATGTTGACCCTAACGATAACCCACAGCCAATATAAACAATGATAAACTTGAAGCATACAAAAGAAAGCAAAAATATTAAATCTAGGAAATATTTTCAATAACGAAACAGCATGAAAAGGAATAGAAAATAAAGAAATAAGCAAAAACTTTGGTGCGACAATAAGGAAAAGCAAGATTCCATACCAGATCTCTTTATCATTGTTTACAAAAAGCTGTGCGTACTGAACTGCAATTGTGAGAAGGCTGAAAAAGAAAATGTACATAGACGTTCACTATACTTTCAATTTCTCTGCACTGGAAGTCTGTTGATCTCTGGAATCTTGACAGTACTATAAAGAATCTCTCCAGTCCTTTCAGTCTACAACCTTTTCTACAAGTCTGGGTTCACGTCCTGTAACGTGACTCAGCTGCATGAGCGCTGCATGAGCAAGTAGAAGCTTGTGGTACGCTGACCTTATCCCCTATTTGCACTTATTTGCATCCCTGTTCATTCCCTGACTCATGACCACAGCATTTTCCTTCCTTGTGTTGTCTTCCTGAGTGTTGTGTGTATCTGTGTATCTGTGTATCTGTGTGCCTGTCCTACCTGCACGTAACTCTACAGATGTTGATTAAGGTACACACACGTGAATTCACCTCTATTTCATACTACAAAAAAATTACCCTCAGTGATTGGTATTATTATCATTGTCATTATTATTGTTATTATTACTATAAAAACTATTAACACTGGATTATCATCAGTTATAGTTAGAAGTCAGTTAACCTGCCGCTCTGATATCCTCTGAATTTAGCTCTTTTCTCTTAATGTAAAGTCTGATCCGCTGATAAGGTGCAAGTTGTCAGCTTTTGCAAAGGGACAGTTTGTGGATAAAAGAACAGATGGAGACACTGCCACACATGATAGAAGGGAATGGAACAGTGTTGTGATAATGCTGTTTCAATAGACTCCTGGCCATGACCTGTGCATTAACCCTTACACTGCGATATGCAACAATTACCAACACTAAAAACAATTGCATTTTTACAAGCATTGAGAAAAATAAAAAACTGGAGCTATAAGGATTAACTCATTTCTAGCCAGTGTGATGCTTGAAAGTGGCTGTAGACCAAAGAGTGGTTAGTCACGAGATAAGATATTTTCCGAATAGCGGAGAAGTGTTAGTTTGTGTGTCCAGTTTTCACAGTCCACCTCTGTAGGCAAGGTTTGAAGGGAGAAGTCATGGCTTAACCCACTTTTTGGGCGTCTCCTCTCTCCATTGATGAGGAATGAAATATATAAGACAACTTCAGATGCATGAATCATCTTCACAAGTTAATTACGCTCTTGTAATACTAAGATTTAAAAAAAAAAAAGTCAGAATTTAACTCTTTTTTTCACAGATTTTTCTTTTACTTCACGAGAAAAGAAAATTATTGAAGTGAGGAGCATAAAACTAAAGGTCAAAATTAAGATTGAATGACATTTTTGACTAATGATGTACGGAACAAACCAAAATGTATTAAAAAGTCATATTTTCCATGGGATTAAAATACTATGCAAATATTGTCCATTCAATCTGACACTCAAATCCTCTCCTGCTGGATTCCCATTAAAGAGAGATGGTGTAGACACTTGACTGACTTCCGCGTGTCCTTGTCCTTATGTTCCCTGACGTCACTCACGCACATCTGTATCATGAACAAGGAAAAGTTTGTCTCACTTTGAATGAATAAAACTAAACACGCTCTACCAAATAAGTAAAAAATATAATTGAATAGAAGGAAAGTAAAAAAACGAAGTAAAGAAACACAGCCATGAATGAAAATTGCTAAATGAGACGAAAATATAAAGAAAAAAAAAAAAACAGAACATTCCTCTTAACAAAGTCATTTTTATATTTCGAAAGAAAGCTAAATATGAAATGAAAAATCGAGGCAATACAAATAATTACATGAAAAGGCATGAATGTTTTAAATACACAAGCCAAAGTCAACAATACCCACAAAAAATACTCGGAAAAAGTAACACAAAGAATAGCGTAACACAATCTTTCATAAAATATTTTCGCTCCTCGCTTACGAACACGAAACGTAAAACCCCGACGGTAAATAATTGGAAGGTTCACTTGAAAAAAACAACACAAAACAAAAAAATATTCACCAGTGTGTATCATTTTTTTTTCCCATGGTGATGAATGACTGACGGAAACACACACACACACACACACACACACACACACACACACACACACACACACACACACACACACACACACACACACACACACACACACACACACAGAGAGAGAGAGAGAGAGAGAGAGAGAGAGAGAGAGAGCTCCCATGAAACACTGCCTCGCTAAAAGACTTTCACGCACGACAAGAGCAACAGCCATTCTTGATGTAACAGTGACAACACATTAAGAGGTAAAAAAAACAGACACACACACACACACACACACACACACACACACACACACACACACACACACACACACACACACACACACACACACACACACACGACATATATTTTTCTTTCCCTTTAACGCACCACCTGATTCTTCAACACCATCGCAGCACGTCCAGTGAGTGTGTGAAGAGGGCCAAAGAATCACCAGTTATACACACACTGCAATGCAACTCTCGAGAAATCTCAGCGCCAACACTCCAGAATACAATACAGTTACACAAGATAAGCCAAAACAGCACTGCAAACTCAATTCACTGACACACACCACCTTTCCTCGCCTCCCAGACACACCCCACACTCTTTCACGCCAACTTTAAGCAGTGTTATGGGCTAAACACGACCACTTCTTCTACTTTAGTCTAACGCCGGACACGCCGCTTCTCTCCCTCCACCTTTACGCTCCTTGGCGACTCCCTGCAGGGGCGCACAAAGGACTTAAGGGCCGTGGATCTTATGGAAGGATACTTGGCCAAAACAAACGACGAAAGAAAGGAGGAGGAAGAGCAGGAGGAGAAAAGGGTGAGAGAAAAAGAATATGAAATGCAGGAAGGAAGATGAATAACAGCAAGCGCAGAACACCAGAAAAGGAGGAAAAATATAAGAAAGAGAGTGAGAAAGAAGAAATATGAACGAAAGAATGACGAGGAGGGAGAATAGGAGTGCCAAGACGTAGACATGAATAGGAGAAAGAGAGAAAGAATAGAATAATGGAGGAAAAGACCATGAGATAGAAGAAAGGAAAAGCGAGGAAATTGTTGAAATAAGACACTTGGGAGGAAGAAAACAAGAAGTTGTGATAAAAGGATAAAAGGAAGTAAGGAGGAGGGAGGAGAGAAAGACGAGGAAGGCAAGAGTAAATTCACCAACATAACCCTTTCCCTTGAGTGTTTTAGTGTTAATTTGCCTCCACAGGGGTTGGGTAACTGAATCCTCGGTGGGTTGCGTAGGTGGGGGGTGGGCTAACTCCTGGATTTAGATGGACCAGTTGGATCATGTTTTGCTTTAAATAATATCCTTTTTCTTTATTTTCTCTTGTCTTGCATTTTTCATTTCTAAGTTTTTCTTGTTTTTCCTTTCTTTTTCTTTCTAGTCTTCGATGGTGTTGTCTTCTGCTTCGTCTTCTTCATTCTTCTTGTGCTTCTGATTCTTATTTTTTTCTTTTTCTCTTCTTTTTCTTCTCATCTTTTTTCTTTTCCTTCTCTTTCTTCTTTTTCTCCTTCTTCTTCATTCTTCTTGTGCTTCTTCTTCTTCTTCTTCTTCTTCTTCTTCTTCTTCTTCTTCTTCTTCTTCTTCTTCTTCTTCTTCTTCTTCTTTTCTCTTCTTCTTGTTCTTGTTCTTGTTCTTCTTGTTCTTCTTCTTCCTCTTCTTCTTCTTCTTCTTCTTCTTCTTCTCCATCTACATCTTCATAGCTTTCTTTTTCATCTTCTGCACAGGATTTTCCAAGTTACCCCATCACACACTCATAGAACGCACTCAGGTACACAGCAAACCTTTAATACCAAGAGACTCAAGATCAGTTCAGCCTCTTAATTAATAGATAAAACTAGAATATTAAAGCAGGGCAGATCTTGGACGAAAAATAGCCGAACGCATCATGTGCAGGTAAAAATTCTCAAAGCCCTTTATCCTTGTGGCAATAACTCATGAAGAAAAGGTAAAGAAAAACCTAAAGGGGGCAGTTTTATCTTTTCCTGGTCAGAGAGACGGTGGGGGATAGAGAAAGGGAGAAAGAGAATCTGCCTCTGTATTTTTGTTTTAACACTAAGCAATTATAAAGACTATTTTTCAAGGGTCACAGGTATCATCAGTCAAACTCTCACTGGTAACTTTTTTTTCCCCGACGACCGACACTGAACCCTTGTCAAAGTATCAGTGGAATAATAAAAACGCCTCGTAAAATTCCAAACCCACTAAAACGCACCAAAATCGCCAAAACTTCCTCCAGAGTCTGTTAAAAGTACTCGAGTTTAAACGCTGGAAAGTTTAAGAATACACTCTTGGGAAGCTTAAAAATATCGTAGTATTAAAAACACCGAGGAGGATATTTTTGCCTTTTTTTAGAAGCATTTTCTGACCCACACTAGAACGGGTACTTGGAAAAATGTTAAGGGGAGGTGGAAGAGTTCGAAAGATGCGAGGAAAACAAAGAAAACAGTAAGAGTCTCATTCCGCTGCCATTGGGTAAGTGTGTGAATGTTGTAAAGACTCGGAGGGAGAAAGAGAGCGTTTCCTTATGGCACTGTTGTGTGGAGCCCTCACGTGATTCTGCTGTAATTGGACTGTACCAGCCTTGTTAACTCTTCCAGTACTGCGGAGCTTGTTTCTTTCTATTCCGAATGCTACTCGTATATGCAATGAACATACAGTACCGAGGCTAATGGTTAGAATTTTTTTTGCTTATGAAATTTATAAAAACTGAGACTCTAAAATGATCTTCGGTAAAAAATAGAATAAAGAAAATGTCAGTTGAACATTAGATAATGTTAAAGGACTTTTCATGTTTGAGAT
This sequence comes from Portunus trituberculatus, assembly GCF_017591435.1. Classification (NCBI taxonomy): domain Eukaryota; kingdom Metazoa; phylum Arthropoda; class Malacostraca; order Decapoda; family Portunidae; genus Portunus; species Portunus trituberculatus. The sequence goes on from NC_059274.1 coordinate 5,892,034, forward strand.
GTTTTTTTTCCATAATCATTGGGCAAAAAAATCTCTAATAATCTAGAATTCCGTGTCATTTTAATTAACTTACTCTAATGCAACTAGTAATGATGAATCTTCGGTATCTCTGAGAATGAATGAAAAGTGCTTAATGCTTAACTTATTGCAGGCAAGAGAAACACAGGAAAGGAAGCAGTAAAGAAGAGATCAAATGCTTTATCCCTTGGTTCGAAAACTGTTTTTTAGTATTAAATGAATTACGATGCTTACTTTAATGGAAGCCAAACGAAAACAAAGACAAGAGAGGATGGAAAAGCTGAAGGGGAACTAATCAAATGTTTCACTGTTACCGGATAAGAGAAATTTGTTGGCTGTGTATCTTACTTAGTTTATATCCTGCCTATTTCTCTTTTTTCCTATTTTTTTTTAAGGGAATTAAGAAAGGAGAGCGGAATGTTACAGAATAAGGAAGTGAGAGCTGGAGGGTACGAAAGTAAAACTGTGTGTGTGTGTGTGTGTGTGTGTGTGTGTGTGTGTGTGTGTGTGTGTGTGAGAGAGAGAGAGAGAGAGAGAGAGAGAGAGAGAGAGAGAGAGAGAGAGGTGAGGGGGTAGCCAGGTTCACCGGGATAAGGAAATAACGCTTGGAAGGTCGAAGGTTAAGGAAAAACAAGGAGGAAAGGTTTTATATTTTACAAGTGGAAGGAAACACCGTAGGGAAGCGTGGTAAGGTCATAGTAGTAGTAGTAGTAGTAGTAGTAGTAGTAGTAGTAGTAGTAGTTGTTGTTGTAGTTGTAATAGTAGTAGCACCAGCACACCCCTAAAAAAAAAAATAAAATCAATCACAGAACCATATTTTTTTTACTTAATTTTTACTCATATGCAAACCAAACAACACATTACCATAACATTTCAAACCACAAGACAGAGAGATAAAAGTGCTCGAGCCAGACATGTGAAAAAACAACAGCAGAAAAGGCTAGCCAATATTATTACGGCAAGGTAAAATATGTGAGGGATAAGAAGGCAGAAAAAAGGGTGGAGCTAAACGAATTACATAATGCCAAGGGAACGTGAGAAAAATATATTATGTCAGGCAAGACATTCAAAATAAAGGATGAAGAAAAAAAAAACTTAATCCAGATAGGAGAGCGAAGTGAGATTAGGAGATAAAGGATGAGGAGGAGAAGAAAGAAATGGAGAAGATGGAGAAAGAGAAAAGATGAGGAGGAGAAAGAATAAGAAGAGATGGAAATGCAAAAATAGAAAAGAAAGTATAAAAGGAAAATAGTAAAAGAAAATTAAAAAAGAAAAGAAGAAAGAGATTAAGGACAAAATATATGTAACGTTAACATGACGCAATAAATTAACTTTGTATTGGAGAGAGATAGATAGATAGATAGAGAGAGAGAGAGAGAGAGAGAGAGAGAGAGAGAGAGAGAAACTAATGTCCGGTTTTTTGTTTCAATTTTGCCCTGATTTCAGAGTGAGTTTGTCTTGGTTTAGGTCAGACTCCTGCATCCCTATCTGTGTGTCTGTATGTCTGCTTGTCTGTCCGTCTGTATGTATACCTGGTTATAACTGCTTTGGTGTGTCTCTGTGTCGTCTGGCTTTACATGTATATACGTATCTCTCTCTCTCTCTCTCTCTCTCTCTCTCTCTCTCTCTCTCTCTCTCTCTCTCAACCAATAGCAAGATAGAGCTGAAGATCGCCCCTCGTGATTGGTTATATAGCCACCCAATCAGCTAACTCCTGCCAGCACGCAAGATTAATTTCCCACGATACTCGGAAGCTACACGAATAGGACCCCGCTTGTTCCTTGCTGTGTTCAATTTTTCCTCACTGGGCCTTTTTTCAATTGCAGTGTTGTCTTTGGCTGGTGTTTATTCCCCTCTTACATTAAATAAGATCATACAAGTTTTTAGATATCCTGCTTCTCTTTCTATATTTCTACACTTTATACTTTTTTTTTTCTGGAAGGCATACAGCAAAAAAGGGATGAAAACTCTGGAAAACTATAGTATACGATATGAACTTGCTCCCTTCGCTGTATTTTTAGCCTCCCCAGTAAAAGGCAGTAGAGTATAATTCCAGGTTAGACCATCTCTGAATCAATTGAGTATTTTTTTTACAAACTGGGGGGAAGCGAGTGGCGGAAAATACGAAACAAAAGGAACACAAGGCAATAATTTAGAAAGCTGCCCAACCCTCGCCTCACTATTTTTCTGTCTTCTTTTTTTCTTGTTCAATTCGTTATCGCCTTTTGTTGCTTCCGAAGAGTGTTGCAGGGGAAAAAAGGAGTAGAGAAAAGAGTCTTCTATATGTATAAACGTGTGACTTTCTCTCTCTCTCTCTCTCTCTCTCTCTCTCTCTCTCTCTCTCTCTCTCTCTCTCTCTCTCTCTCTCTCTCTCTCTCTCTCTCTCTCTCTCTCTCTCTCTCTCTCTCTCTCTCTCTCTCTCTCTCTCTCTCTCTCTCTCTCTACCGTATTCATAACCTGTTCCTTTCCTCCCTGTCACTCATTTTTCCCTGGTCCTCTTTTTTTTTTTCCCTTCCACCTATCCTTCCCTCCCTCCCTCCGTCCCTCCCTCCTTCCCTCCCTACCTACCTACTTAATTCTCAAGAACGCTGAGGAAAAATTATTCTGAGAAATTTCTTGCTAGAGACACCAGAAACTTCACATAGAGAGAGAGAGAGAGAGAGAGAGAGAGAGAGATGCTGAATATTTACACGTTTTGTGGAAGGGAGGGACTGCAGCTTTTCAATTGAGCGTTATCAAGTTAAATTTATTGCTGTTGAAGAGAAAGATAGGCGATGGAATTGTTGTTGTTGTTGTTGTTGTTGCTGCTGCTGTTTTTGATGTTGTTTTGTTGTTGTTGTTGTTGTTGTTGTTGCTGTTGCTGTTGTTGCTGTTGCTGTTGTTGTTGCTACTGTTGATGTTGTTGTTAGTGCTCTCAATGGAAATGATAGTGAGGTGAGGTGAAGTGAGGTTAGGTTAGGATAGATTAGGTTACTATTGTTATTAGTGGCATCAAGTAAAGTTATTTATTTGGAACTGAAGGGTGAAAGTGTTCCTTAATTTAAGTTCAGTTAGGTTGAAGATGGAAGGTGTTAGTTAGATTAGGTCATCATTGTTATCATTGGTAGCATAGTTGTAGTTAGAGGTGGTGATGGGTAGGTCAAGTTTGTCACGTTAGGTCAAGTTAAGTTAGTTTAGGTTAGCTTACGTCTATGTTGAGTGGCGATAGCGGTGGTGATAGAGATTTAATTACATTCCAGTGCAGGGCCTATATGCTTCACGTTAAAGGCATTGTAGCGCCCCATACATAACCACGTGCCACTTCCCTCTCACTGCCTCGGACAAAGCTGCATCACACACACGCTTCCATCCCAAACACCAACGATTCTTCTTGGTTTTCCTGAACTTATTGGTATAAAGTCGTTCAAGGTCTTCATTTCTACTTGTTATTTTGTTTTTGTGATAGACAGCTTTCTTAGATACATATTTTTTTCTTTCCCTTTTTTTCACGTTTTGTTTTTCATGTAATTTTAACCAGTCTTGCTAATAAGAAAATTGCTATTCGTTTTATTCACATATACTCTAGAGCATTTAAAATTCATGTCCATATGAAGATAACATACATCGCTTACATAAATATAGGCAATGTTTAAAATCTTTACACACACACACACAAAACTCTCTCTCTCTCTCTCTCTCTCTCTCTCTCTCTCTCTCTTTCTGACAAATGGCGCCTCGTTGGTATGAAAAGTTCCCGCCGCTGAGGAAGATTTAGTATAATATTTGGTCCTCGCTCCCCGCCCACGCAGCTCAGCCAGAAAATAAAACCTTGCTATTTATATTTCGCATTCAAATATAAACGCATTTGTCTCGGTTCTGAATCCCTTGTGTTGCTTTGTTTCCTGTGCTGTTTACTCATGTTTGTCTTAATATTTCTGGAGATTGACTTGTTTTTCATTTGGTTTTTTTTTTATTTTAATATTTTGAGTTCTTGTTTGTTGGACACATAAAGATTAGAAGTAAATATGGATGTGCTTTTTTCATGTATTTTTTTTTATTGTTTTAGTTTGATTTGATATGTTGGGTAAATTACGTGTTATTGTTCTCTTTTCTCTTTTTTTTTTTTTTTAGGAGGGGCGGGGGAGAGAGTGGGTAGTAAATTGTCTATCGTTGAAAAGTCTTGATTTTTTTTTTTTTTTTTTTCATGGCAATCAGTTTTTCGTGGCCATGAGTTGAGAAATGTCCAGTATTTTGTCTATTCCAGTTTTCTTTTTCGGTCACAGTCCTGAAGATTTTATTTTTACCATTTGATTTTGAACGTAATCTTTTTTTTTTTCCTTTTCTACTTATTTAACAGTTTCACTCCCTCTTTCTTTATTCTTTTTATTCTGTAACATGTGTATTTCTCTTGTTTTAGCTTTTAAGGGGTCATAAATTTTGGCTGCTTTTGCGACATTCACCCAGTTATTAAAAAGCGCAGAGGGAACCACGCCATATCAGTTCCCTTCCGACGTTTCATCATTTTAACCTTTTTTTTTAAATCTCTTCTGAAATATTGGAGTGAATTTATTCTCTTTTTCAAAAACTTTACTAACCTTATTCATAATTCAACGTCACTTTTCCGCAACGTCCGTTCTGGCCCCATTTATTTTCTCTTCCTCTCTCTCTCTCTCTCTCTCTCTCTCTCTCTCTCTCTCTCTCTCTCTCTCTCTCTCTCTCTCTCTCTCTCTCTCTCTCTCTCTCTCTCTCTCTCTCTCTCTCTCTCTCTCTCTCTCTCTCTCTCTCTCTCTCTCTCTCTCTCTCTCTCTCTCTCTCTCTCTCTTACACACACACTCACACAAACCTCTCCAAATCACTCTTTTTCCTCCCAAATCCATTTTCCCGTTCCTTTCCTTTCCTTTCTGTCCTCTACCATTCCCTTTTCCTCCCCTCTCTAACCATTTTCTCAACGCTCCCCTCTATAACGCCTCCTTTTCCTGCACCAGACTTCCCCTCGTGTCACTCCCAAGATGAAAGACTTAGCCGTGCAATTGTCACCTTTTAAAAGACTCACTCTCGCTCCTGCTTGAGTTGATGAAGTGAGCCAGTGTAAGGCAACGCGAGTAGTGAGGATATGCACTGGTGATGTGTATAGGTGTTAGGTGGTGGTGGTGGTGGTGATGGTGGGGAAAGGTGTTGGCGTGGTGGTCATGATGGTAGTGGTGGTGCAGAAAAATAAACAACAACAACAACAATGACTACTACTACTACTACTACTACTACTACTACTACTACTACTACTACTACTACTACTACTACTACTACTACTACTACAAGAAAAAAAGAACAAACAAGAACAAGGACAAAACAAAAATCAAAGAAGGAAAAGAAAAAAATGAAAAAAATGGAGAAGATTAGAAATAAAAGCGAGAAGCGGGAAATAAGGAAGACGAAGAGGAAACGGAAGAAGAGGAGGAGGAGAAGGAGGAGG
>NC_059274.1:5900000-5915000 GCF_017591435.1 Portunus trituberculatus
GCAAAGATAAAATGCTAAAGCGTTTAGAAATCTGGAAGTATGACTGCAGGTGAAGTTACACGTGTTTTAAAAAGTATTTTCTACATTTCTAGTAACAGATTAAATAAATTCCTACATTGTCAACAGAAAAAAACACTCTTGAAAAACCATCCAGTCATCTTAATTGCCTCTGAAAATAGACATGGTGAGAGAGCAAAGCGATTCAGCAGACGAACTTACACCTGACAGCTACTCAATCTGCAGCCATCACAACATTGGCCTCCACGTAATACTCAATCTTCTTACGTAACTTAAACATACAAGTCCTGGTGGCAAAGTTATTCCATTGGCGCAGATCTTGTATGCTATATATAGAAGGTGGGTACATGCTGCCTCCCTCACACTCCCCTCTGCATCCGGGGAGGAAATGGCTTCGCTCAAAGCTTTCCTACATCTGTCAGCCTCGATTTTCATCTCACGTCTGGCAGCGAGTCACCGCCGAGAGGGAAAGATTTGATAAGGAAAAAAAAGGTTCTGTACTAATGCATCGAGAGAGAGAGAGAGAGAGAGAGAGAGAGAGAGAGAGAGAGAGAGAGAGAGAGAGAGAGAGAGAGAGAGAGACCCACAAAAAGACAGACAAAATAAAAAGAGAATCATGGCAAGGTGAAGGATAGAATGAAAATAAAAAAAAATTATAAAAACGAAGAAAATGTAAAAATGGAGACACAATGCAAGCAGGAGGAAAGCAGCGCACGGGAAATAAGAAAATACGTAGAGGTTTCTGAAAGTTGGCGAGAAAAAATAAGGTAAAGGAGGACGAGGATTGGAGGAAGAAGAAGAACGAGGAGAAGGAGGAGGAGGAAGAGGAGGAGCACAGTGATGGAGGTGTATCAGGCGGCAATTCTAAATTATAGTCTTTCCCTACCACCTGCCACCACCACCATCTGTCTCTGCCGCTCCCTCCACCTCTCCTCCTACCTCACCCTCCACACCACTACTGTCACCACCACTTACTCCACCGCTCTTCACCACCACCGGAGCACTTCATTTTCCACCAACACAACCACCATTTTCTGATGTGCTTGAAAACTATCACCACTATCACCACCACTACCACCACTACCAACATCACCTCCACCTGCCACCACCATCACCACCACCTGTTGTCCCCCCCCCCAGAGTCCCCAGAGCCACCTGAGCACAAGGCAATCTTCTGTAATATTGAGCCTATGAACTTGTAACCTGTAGCGTCTGTGTCACTACAGTTGGGAGGGATTTGGTAGCAATGGATGGCGAGCATTATTGAGTTGTGGTGCTGTGTTATACAATGTTGTTTTGCTTTGTGTTTTGTTTGGATAGTTTACTGTTGTTTGTGAGTGACTTGAATCTATCCTCCATTGTCCTCTTCTTCATCATTACCTTACTTTACCTAATGTTACCTAACCTAACCTCATTTAACATCACTTAACTTAAACCTCATTGTTCTTTTCTTCATCATAGTTCATAACCTAACATAACATAATGTACCTTAATTTAATCTAACTTAACCTAAAGCCAACTAATCTCACCTGAACCTCACATAAACTGATTAATAAAATGCACTACTTAATATCTTCTTTACTTCTCAAATCACCATTCATTGTATTCTGTATAGGATTTTTATTTATATGAAAGAAAAAAATACTAATCACATCTTTATCCAAAAACAACGAACATTTCTTATCATTATTGTTTTAAGATCAGCTTCTTTTGACCTTTTTTGTCTGTGGGTTTTTCACTTCTCTTTGTTTTCGTCCCCTCCTTTACATTAGCCGGTGGTGGTCAGTGCCAAGCGTTCGTCCTCCTTTACTCTCCTTCACTCTAATCAAATAATCTCTTTCCTCCCTTCTTACTTCCATAATTTTCGTTCCTTCATTTGTCTGTCTTGACCTCAGTGGTACAAGCAACGTTTTATCTCCTCTCCTTTTCTTCCTCCTCCTCTTCTTTTTCTCCTCCTATAGTTCCATCTTCTTTCACTTCTGTCTTTCTTCTCACTTCATAACTATGCTTTTTTTCCTTTTTCTTCTCCTCTTATTCAACAACCATGCCTCTTCCTTGTCATCCTTCACCGCCTCTTTTTTCCTTCTTCCTCTGCCTCCTCCTCATTCACCTCTTCCTACTCAATAACCACGCCTCCTCCACCTCTCTACCATTCTTACTCTAAAGTCACGCCTCCCTCTCTTCTCCACCATTCTTGCCTTTTTCTCTTACTCTACATGTCTTCCTTTTCTCCTCCTTTTCCTCCTCGTATGCGACAACAACACTCCTTTCAGCTTTTTTCCTCATTTCTTCTTTCCTTTCCTCTTCTCCCTCCTCGTATCCAACAAAACACTTACTCCTCTTTTTTTCCTTCTTCTCTTTTGCCTATCACTCCAAAGCCACTCCTCTTCCTCTTCCTCCTTCTCCTGCTCTTACTCCTCCTCCTCTTCTTACTTCTTCTCCTTGAGGTCAAATTCCTTCCAATCCTTTAGCACCCACAAGGAGCTATTGATCCTTTTCGGAAGAGTCGCACTGCGGAAGGTCATTGCCTAAGGTCACATAGGTTAAGGGTCAGAAAAGAAGGTTCCAAAGGTCATGCACTTCTGACCCCTAATAAAAGTGAGAGCAGGTGTAATGTGACCAGTTTTTTTTTTTTTTGTGTAATCTCTTTCTTTTCTTTTTGTGGGGAAGAAATGTTTGTTTTCATTTGTTTGGTCTTGTAATTATGAGTTGTTTGTTTAGTGCTTTAATTTTTTTTTCCGGTGTATGTGGTGAATAATTGTGTTCTTTGTGTTGTGTGGGGCTTTGTGCTGTCTTGGTGTGTGTGTGTGTGTGTGTGTGTGTGTGTGTGTGTGTGTGTGTGTGTGTGTGTGTGTGTGTGTGTGTGTGTGTGTGTGTTATTATTATCACCGTCTCCTCTCCAGTATTAGTTATCAATCATATTTAAGCTTTTTCCTATTTCGTTTTCTCCTTCAACACGAAACACATCAGTTGAAGTTAACAAACATACGAACACTCACTTTTCTCACCATTGAAAATCCCGTTACTGATTCCTTCCACGTGCATTCTAACCATTTCCATCACTCTTACTACCAGGATTACAAATATCACTCTAACTATCAGGATTACACACTTCTTACTATTAGGATTACACACGTTACTCTAACTATCAGGATTACACACTTCTTACTATTAGGATTACACACGTTACTCTAACTATCAGGATTACACACTTCTTACTATTAGGATTACACACGTTACTCTTACTACCAGGATTACACACCTCACTATTACTATCAGGATTACACACCTCAATTTTATTACTACAAAGAACTCAATTTCTACTCAATTTTACCTTTTTTTTTTATCAGTTCCTCTGACGCCCTTTTCTCTTCCTCTCCCAAAGCCTCCCCTCACACCTCTCTTTAACCATCCATTCCCCTCACTCCCACTCGCCCGTGACCCTCCCTCTCCCCTTCATGGTGTCACACTCTCCCTCTCTTTTGTCTCTCCCCTCAACGCAATCAACATCCCCTCCACTCTCCACTCCCTCCGTGACTTTTCTCTCTCTCTCTCTCTCTCTCTCTCTCTCTGATACTCCTTTTTCTATTTTTCTAGTAAGGAACAGCCATTGTAATAAAAACAAAATTGTGCTTCCTACTCTTACTCTTCTGCCTCCTCCTCCTCCTCCTCCTCCTCCTCCTCCTCCTCCTCCTCCTCCTCCTCCTCCTCCTTTTCCTCCTGCAGGCACCTCATCTCTCTCCCTGCCACTATCATGCAAAATTCAATGACTTCAGTGACACACAAGATAGTTAAGAATTCCTCTCCCCAGCATCACATTCTCTCGCTATCAACAGCGGCTCCTAAAGTTGTATTCTATTTGCCTTCACAAAAACATTGTCCCCAGAAGACACATCACGAGAGTGGAGGCGTCTGCTGGCTGTGACTCTCTCTCTCTCTCTCTCTCTCTCTCTCTCTCTCTCTCTCTCTCTCTCTCTCTCTCTCTCTCTCTCTCTCTCTCTCTCTCCAGGAAAGCCAGACATGCCTCCGTGCGTGAGGGGATGCTGATCGTGTTGTGTGTGTGTGTGTGTGTGTGTGTGTGTGTGTGTGTGTGTGTGTGTGTGTGTGTGTGTGTGTGTGTGTGTGTGTGTGTGTGTGTGTGTGTGTGTTTCATGTTCGGATGTGTATCACTATTCTATTTGTTATTTAATGAATAGAAAAGAAAACGTGAAGATAAGGAAGAAAATAAAACGGAAGGTAAAAAAAGCAAGGAGGTTAAAAACAGTTCACCCTACGGAGAACAGTAACACAAAAGGGCAAAAATAGAAAAATAAGAATATTACTCACGATCGACAACTTTAAAAAGACAAGAAAAAAAAACAATAATCAAATAAAAACGAAAAAAAAATAGATATGAAAACATTGATAGGATGAAAGTGCCTGGAAAAAATTACAAGCAAACAATAACAACGCACAAACAACATTTAAAAACCAAACTAAAACAATAATTAAAAATAGGACATAATAAGAGATAACGTTAGCATAGAGTAACACAGATACTGAAGTCACTCTCACTCACTGTCCTTCATTCCGTCTTTCCTGAATCTCCACGGGGCGAGGCAGCAGAGGATTCCATTTGGGGCTCAGTGATTGGCTGGCCATTGTGATGACGTCAGAGATACCTTCCCATTGATTGGCTATCACGTTTGGCCTTATTGGCTCTCTATAATTATAATTTCGTCAAGGACACACACACACACACACACACACACACACACACACACACACACACGTTAACAAGTCATGCAGTCACGCATGTTAATTACTGTTACTGATAAAGAATTGATAAAAGAAAGAATAAGATGAACGAAATGAAATGTGATGTGAACCTTTTTAAGTATTTTTAGTCTTTAGGGAATGGGAAACTATAGGAAGACTGTGAATCAAAGGAAAGAATGCAATACGAGTTTTTGTCTCTCCTTTTAGATGAGAGAATAGAAGACGGTGGAGAAAAACGAGGCAAATGATGGGCAATGTATTGTAGCAGTAGTACCATTCTTTTCTTCCCGACGTTTAGAAAATGGGAAACTATGGGAATGAGAGAAAATTGAATGTGAGCCTCTATCAGTGAGAGACAATAAAAATATCTATAAGGGAAAGAAAATTAAACGTGTGTCGTGTTATTTTCTTTAAGTCGCTGTTCAGTGTTGTTATTTTCGTTACTTCCGTAGTATTATCTCTTCAAGTTTACGTGAAATGAGTTTTGACGAAGAAAATGAGTCGCCGATCTCTCTCTCTCTCTCTCTCTCTCTCTCTCTCTCTCTCTCTCTCTCTCTCTCTCTCTCTCTCTCTCTCTCTCTCTCTCTTAATCCTTGTCGGTATTTCGTAATTCGTGTTTTCAAGTAGTGGTTAAGTTACTGGTATGCAATATGATTTTCAAATGCCACACAAATTACTAAGTTCTCAAGAGCGTTTCCTTAATTGATAATAAAAATAATCACGTTAATCTACCTCTAGAACCACAAAAACATCCTTAGAAACCCGTGTAACATCAAAAGTAATGGAGGTGTTAGTAGTAAATCATGTTAATCTGCCACTAGAACCACAAGAAGCATCCTTAGAAACCCATATAACTTCAACTAGTACCATTAAAAGTAGTAGTGCTAGTAATAATACAAAAATCATGTTAATCTGCCACTAGAACCACAACAACATCCGTAGCAACCCGTGTAACATCAACTAGTACCATCAGAAATAGTGGAGGTGCTAGTAATAATACAAAAATCATGTTAATCTGGCACTAAAACCGTTAAAAAACCCAGAAACCTTTGGAACTTCAACTAGAGGTGCGGGACAGAAGCGTTTCAAATAACCTTAAGTGTAGCAGTAGTCCTTAAGAGGATGAGCGCGGTTGGGATGTTCCTGGTGACTCTTAACGAGATGGCGCGAGGCCCGGTGGTTTGGCAGATCGAATCAAGAGGACGCTGGGTTCAATGAGACGTGGAATGGAGAAAGTACACGCTTGGGATATCTGGATTGGCTGCAACATGTGTTTGTGTGTTGGTGTGTCTGTGTGTTAGTGTGGCTGTGTTAGTGTTTGTGTTTAGGTATGTGTGTGTGTGTGTGTGTGTGTGTGTGTGTGTGTGTGTGTGTGTGTGTGTGTGTGTGTGTGTGTGTGTGTGTGTGTGTGTGTATGCCCGTGTGGTTTGTTGTTTGTGTTTTCGTGTCTGTGTATTTGTGGCTTTGTGTGTCTCTGTGCACGCAGCGGTGATGGTAAAGTTGAAATTGGTTAAGTTAAAGCCAAAAGGAAGTGTAGGCTGGTAAAAGGACGCATTGCCGACTTTTAAAACTACTTGCTCTTCCAACACTATTTTTAAAACACAGATGATTAACCCTATTCTGGGCAGTATTTTTGTTAGTACCATCGCTAGAATCCCATCTAGCTTCACCTAGAGACCTTTGAATGAACGAAATGGAAATGTGGTGCAGAATAATTTTGGAATATAGAAAGAAGTGAGAGAAATAATCGCAGATGAACGTTCAGAGTCCACATCCCAGACAAATAAACAACACAAGAGGGGACAATCAGTGTTAGAAATGTAGATGAAGAAGAACGGAAATGATAAATTGTGGCTTTAGGCAGAATATGGTGAGGGTGAAGGATGAAGGGGTGTGGATGAAGAAACTGGTGTGAATTAACAGCGCTTTCTATAAGGATAGTATGGGGAAAGGATAGCGGTGGGTTGGATGATGTACTAAAAGTGAGTGAACAGTAACGGCTTCTGGGATGAGAATTGTGGTGTGGATGAGGTACGAGTTATACAGTGAGTAGTGGAGGGGAGAAATAGTGGCAGTGATACAGACAGTAGTGGTGCTTGTCCTATTTTAAGAGGGACATATACTACCCACGAATACCTTTTTAAAAACGCAAGAGTAGGGATAAAAGTGTCTTCTTGGCATGTCTCTGAGAGCTTTACGTAGCCAGCGGAGGAAAGGAACGAGCACACAAGCACATTTACAAGTCAAAAACACTTTTTAAAACACCCTCAAAATGGACGTGTTTGTTATTGGGACGTGGGATTCTTTAGCCAGCATGTTCCATAATTCCTAGAGAGAGAGAGAGAGAGAGAGAGAGGGGGGATAGAGGGCGGCTCTTTTCACACACACACACACACACACACACACAAACACAAACACACACACACACACACACACACACACACACACACACACACACACACACACACACACACACACACACACACACACACACACACACACTCACTCACTCAAACACGTATACACACAGACACAAAGACACACACACACACACACACACACACACACACACACACACACACACACACACACACACACACACACACACACACCGCAGTCTGGTTGAGTTGAGTAAATGAAGGAGGAAACTATGATTGAGGTCTCGCATTTCTGAGCTGTGGTAGACGGGAGGTGAGGGAATATGAGGAGAGGAACTTCCGTGCTGCCAGACTGGTGTGGGACTATGAAGCCTCCATCATGTGAATAGGTCCAATCAAAGCCGAGATCCAGCAGTCGGCGAGAAATTGGTGCGGCGGAGAGAGGCAACAGCTCAGTGCAATCTTTAACCAACGAGAGGGAAAGGGGAGAGGAGGTGAGATGAATGGATGTGGAGGGGAAGAATAGAAACGAAAGCCGTGGGAGGTTAGAGAGGAACTGTGGGGAAGGGAGGAGGATGGAAAGAGACTATTTAGAGAAAGGTGGAGAGAAGTGGGTAGAGGAGAGATGGTAATGAATGTGGAGGGGAAGAATGGAAAGGAAATGGTTGGAAGGTTATAGAGAAATGGTTTGAAGGGATGAGGAGGGAAACAGGGATTTACTTAAAGGTGAAAGGAAGGGGAGATTAAAGGTAAGAAAGAGGATGGAAACTAGAGAAAGGAGTGATAAAGGAAGGAAAATAGAAGAAAAAGGAGGAAGGAAAGATATTGAAGGAAGAAAGGAAAAGAAGAAAGAATAGAGAAGAGATGAAAAGGATAAAAATAGAGAAAAACGAAGGAAAAAGAGAAAATATACTTATCGGCAGAGAGAGAGAGAGAGAGAGAGCATCCCTGTAAAAATTTACCCGGAAGGTCTTAAAGCGAATAGCGATGGCGCAATTCCAGCCCCGGTTCAATCTCTAAATCGGCGGGAAAACGACGAGGAGAACGAGCACGACGAGGACAACGAGGACCTTCAAAGCCTCAAATCGTGTCGTGGGCTGACGAGTCTCGCTCAAGAGTCACTCAAGCTAATAAATGTCTCGGTATTTCCTGCATCGAGTAACTTTTTTTTTCTGCTTCTTAAACTTACTCGCTTTGAACTTTTTTTTTGGCGCGGACTGGAACTGGTCTTGGGTTTTTCTTAGCGCTGTGATCTTTTTTTTTTTATCTTGTTTTTTTTATATGTATTTATTAGTTTGGGTCTTTCTTTTATTCATTCCTTTATTTTTATGATCAGAAGTTGCACAATTGAATATTTCTCGATGGTAGACAAACAAAATCTTGAGTTTTATTTATTTTCTTAGTCGCATGTTATTAATACGTAAGTGTGTGTGTATGTGAGAGAGAGAGAGAGAGAGAGAGTAAATGAAGGAATAAAGATGGAATTGTAAAAAAAAGGGAAATAAAAAGGAAAAAGGAAAATGGAAATCACCAAATACGAAAACCAAACCCAAAACCAGAATGAACGAAAAAAGAAAATGAAGAAAACAATAAAGGAATCCCTTACCCAAAAAATAAAACAAATAAGAGAACGTTCCCTCATTATACACAAGGAAAAAAAAAAAAAAAAAAGCCTCACACACACACACACACACACACACACACACACACACACACACACACACACACACACACACACACACACACACACACACACACACACACTTGCATCACTGCTCGAATTAATCTTCTCTCCTTCCTTCTCTGCAACAAACAGCAAGTTCAATGTGTGTCTGTTTCTTGTACGTAGTGTTGATTTTTGTGTGTCTGCACTGTCATGCCAAAACGTCTCCTGGCTTCCTCTTCTCTCCCTCTCCCTCTCTCCAAGGTGAAGGGAGAGGCCACAGAAGGTTCCTCTCAGTGTCCTCCTCTCGGGGTCCCACTCATACTAAGTTGTCCAAGGAGGTGCACTGCTGTCCCTCCCCCCTCCACCCTTCGCTGCGGCCCTCAGTCTCCCTCCCACTCAAGGGGCGAGGCGCTGGTGTCCCTGGCCTCGTGGCAAGTTGAGGGTGACCTGAGTATGTCCGTCTGTCTGTCTGTCTGTTTTTGTGTGTATCTGCCCGTCTGTCTGTCTGTTAGCTTATCTTTTGCTGTTTTTTTTTCTTGTAATCTCTCTCTCTCTCTCTCTCTCTCTCTCTCTCTCTCTCTCTCTCTCTCTCTCTCTCTCTCTCTCTCTCTCTCTCTCTCTCTCTCTCTCTCTCTCTCTCTCTCTCTCTCTCTCTCTCTGCGAAAGACAGACAGGGTTATCTTGATGTGTAACCTTTTCTTTTCATTTATTTCCCAGTAACTCTCTCAGTGGTCTTTGTATTACTACGTTCCCTCTCCAGTCACTGTCCCCTCCCCTTCAATATCTCAGCTATAACAGGGCTTCCTGCGTGTGTCTCTAACCCCTGTGTGTGTGTGTGTGTGTGTGTGTGTGTGTGTGTGTGTGTGTGTGTGTGTGTGTGTGTGTGTGTGTGTGTGTGTGTGTTTGTGTGTGTTATGTGTCACCTTGTATATATACGTATTCTTTGTTTCACCTCAGACTTGTATAAAAATTTCCTAAAAGATTTTCACAGCTTAAACCAAACCCCACGTAGTTGTCGTACCTCTGTTGCTAGTGAGGTGTTGAGTCAAGGTGTTGTAAAGCTGTCACTCACTCTCTAACTGCAATATTCTTTACTACATGTGTCCCTTGTAGCACCGTTGTAGCACTGTAGCGAGTAGACCTCCGGGTTATATATTCAATTCAGGTCAAGCCTCGTTAATACAACTCGACCCCCAAAAGTGTAAGAAAAGTTGAAAATTTAAAAGAAAAAGAGAATTAATTGACATTTGAAGTTTACCTCGACTTGATCTTACTGCTGGCGCTGGACACGAGAGTTCTGGTGTGGATATACAAATGCACACTCCATGATGTCTTGATATCCATTGCTGTCCCTGTCCAGACGTCAGTGGCGAGAGAGTACAGGTGAATTTCAAGAGAGTCAGTAGATCGGGACCTTTCGGGATCGTACTAACGAGGTAGGACTCACTGGCCCCTGCTCGCCTTTGTCTCCCTTCTTAACATCATTTCATCTTTCCTCCCTGCAGGACTTATCACATAATAGTCTCCAGCCTTCTCACGGCCGACGTGGCTCCATTCTCTCCACCATCTCTCAAATCGGAGGAAGCAAGGTATAAGACTGACCTTCTTCCCTCTGGCATGACTTATTTTCTCTCTACTACTGACTTGGTTTGCCCGCGTGATACTCTCAAAAGTCAGACCGTGGTAACAGGTGACGATCGCTGTGCGGCGTCCGGATCTGATCCTCTGCTTAGCGAGCCACCGCGAAGAGGGGCAGCTCCGGCCCGCTCCGTGCTGCCCCTCACTTTGGGGTCTTGTACCCAGACGGCGAGTTTCCTAAGCAGAAATTTCAGATCCGGTCCGTGAAACGCTTCTGGACTAATGCGGAAGCACCGTGGAGGTAGTCCAGACCGCTTCCCACAGCTCGTGCCTCCCCCCACCTCTGGTTTTATGGAAGACCGCAACACACCTCCCGCGGCAGGGTGGCGACAGCTGGGAGGTCGTGGCGCCGCCCACCACCCCCAGACGCCCCCATCCCGCCCGGGCAGGCTGTCCTGGTATACCTCTCCCCCTCCTCCTGACGGTCCAGAGGGGACAGAGTTACCGTCCTGTCTCTAAGATGGAAACACCTCTGCGGAAAACACGAGCGTCTCCATCTTGAGGCTGGGACGGGAACACGGCCCGAGGGACGGCTGCCAGACCAGAAATTCTCGGCCTTTTCCTCACACACTCCCAACCCTCTTCCGCACACACCAAATAATAATACATGGATGTTTGTATTAGGCCAGCAAACACAGTGACCCCCACAAACAGCCGTCAGTAAACAATTAAGAACTTGGCAAACACACACACACACACACACACACACACACACACACACACACACACACACACACACACACACACACACACACACACACACACAGATCAGGTCATGTCAGGTCAGATCACCCCCCTCCCCAGCCGAGCATCCCTGGTCTGGAAGCTATCCAACTGCAACAGCATCTTCGCTCCCCACCCCACGCCCCTCCGTCCCCGAGCTCCTGCACCCAGTCCCCCAATCCATCGCGGCCCACGTCCCCCATATTCCCTCCCTCTTACCCCGTCCCTGAGCCCCCGTCCGCATCCCCCTCTGGCCATTCCCTCGCACTTCGTTGCCAAGTTCATGATCACTAATTTAATTTATATTCCTTATATAGAGTTCGTGTGTTTTTTGTCATATTTATCTCTTGTTTGGTTGTTCTCAGACAAGAGTCTTGCGAGAGTAGAATACTTTTTTTTTATTCGGTAATGTGAGGGTTTATGGGAACGGTCGAGGCTCTCCACCACACTTAGTCAGCTGCAGTTTATAGCCCTCTAACTCCCTTAACTTTTCCCTCAGTCATCCCGGGGTTAGTTAAGGGAGACAAAGCCCCCCAGTATAGTCTGTTCAGACCGCCAATTAAACGCTTTCCCTTATCAAGCAACCACCAGTCAGGGGCAGAGTGACGGGGCGGGGCTTACCCATCCATCACTCAATGAAACGTATCCAAAAACTAGGAAGGGGCTGGGCTTAAACGATAATTAACCCTGAACAAACTGAAATTGCCTTTTAGATAGTGGCTACAAAATAAATAATGAAAATCGGGAAACAACTTTAAAAAAAAAAAAAATGAGTATGTGGTGAGGAAATGAAGACCGTGTCCCCTAAACCCAGGCATTCTCACTGGCATGGGACTGACCTTGAGTAGAGGCTTGCGTAGTGCCACCTGGCGACAGGCATGTGTTGTGCTCCTAACAAAACAGGCAACGCGACACCCATCCCCTCCCCTCCCCCCTTCGCCTAGTGGAGGGACACAATATTGCTTGTCATTACCCCCAGCATAAGAACTTGCGACCCCTTCCTCCCCCTCCCCTCCCCAGCAGACACCTCGAGCATCCAGGGGCCTTCTCGTCCCTCGCAGGCTGCCACGCAAACACCCGGATTGTTAAGGTTGCAGTTTCTGGTGATGCCTTTTTTTTTTTCTTTTCCTTTTTTTTTTTTTTTACTGGAGTCTTGAAAAAGCTCGCTATTTCATTCCATATCGCGTGTTATTTGTTTCTATTTATTCATTTTAGTTTGAATTGTTAGGAACATGTTGCATATGAGCGTCATCTCTTTTATTCCTTTTTATTTTTCCTACATATCAGCTTGTCCAGCATTCCACAGCGGACGGTGAGTTTCTCCACGTCACTCTTCCTTGACATGAAAATACAGAAACCTCGTCTAGTGTTGTGCTTGCATTTTAGTCTTTACAAAAACGTGTGTTTCCAAGATTACCTCTGTGTGTTGGCAGGAAAGTGGTGAATGCCCGAGGTTTTATTCCAGGTTTCAGTATAGCACGATCATCTATCCCACTGATAAACAAATATTGCAAAAACACAATATTGAATGAAAAATGTTGAGTCAACCTGAATTTTTACTATATTTTTTTTTGTTTTCAAGACACAGACAGACTCGATGGACATGGTGAGTTTCATATGATTTTCTTCCCTTTTCAACTTTTTTTTTTTCAACGGTACGAATGTTTCCAGCTTCCAGGAAGAGAAAAAATATGTGGAGCTAGAAAAGATATACATTTTACTTCTGAAGCATGAGTGTCTTCTTTCTGTGCTACGCCTCTCTAGTCCTTTCATCAAGTCTCTCTCTCTCTCTCTCTCTCTCTCTCTCTCTCTCTCTCTCTCTCTCTCTCTCTCTCTCTCTCTCTCTCTCTCTCTCTCTCTCTCCTCAAGGAATTTTTACCCACAATTTTCTGTTCTTTGTCTATGAAGTGAATGACCAAACTCAACTTATGGACCTCCACAGGATTTATCTTTTTATATATTACACTTAATTATTCCTTTCGCTATTCAGGAAAGGCGTAAACGAGGGGGCCTACCCGTGTGTGTGTGTGTGTGTGTGTGTGTGTGTGTGTATGTGTGTGTGTGTGTGTGTGTGTATGTGTAGATGAAAGCACACTCGGATGCAGGTAGAAACAGCATGAATAGTCCTAATTATGAGGACTCCAGGTGACTTACAAACCCGCCTGGTGTTCCTCGGGCGGTGAATGGCGCAGTGACGGGCCAAGTAGCGCAGTGTTTCATTGAGAAGGAAGAAATAGAGAGCGCGGAGGAAAACTAAAGAGAGAGAAAGGAAGAAATGCATGGAAATGGGGAGTAAGGACAGGGAAAATAAAAGAGAGAGGGAAGGAAGAAGCAAGAAAAAAGGGATGAAAGGGTGGGAAGGGGAAGAGAAAACGTGGAAGAGGAAAAGGACGAGAGAGGATATAAAAACAGATGGAAGGAAGTAAGGGAGAAAGGAATGAGTGAAGAGATGAGAGAGAGAGAGAGAGAGAGAGAGAGAGAGAGCGCGCACGTGAGGCAGTAAGCAGGGGATGAGTGGGGTTGAGAGGGATTTGCTGAGTGGGAGGGCGGCACTGGGACGGCCGCCCTTCACCTCTGTCAAGGAAATGATAAACGCCACTTTGCAGAAAACGAAAATGCTGATATCAGACTGAAATATTGAGAGAGAGAGAGAGAGAGAGAGAGAGAGAGAGAGAGAGAGAGAGAGAGAGAGAAGAATCATCTCCGTCTTTCATAATTCCATGATTCAATTAGAAATCTCGATAATTTTCATCACTACTTGATTTATTCGTCTCGTGTTTTCAAGTTTACGATAAAATGAAAAAAAAATGAAGAAAAAAACAAGGGGAACAATGCGCTTCATTAACTCTGCTTCACTGTAAACCACTGGAAATAAAAAAAAAAAAGTAGAACGAAAGGGAAAAGAAATTCTATCCGTGAACCGATGCTCTTTATCACTGAATAAAAGATTGGACAAAAGAAATAAAAGATAAACTGAAAATAAGTAATAAAGCCAATATCAAAACAGTTCCTAAGTCACTTTGTCCGAAATATTTCTTTCAAAAGATCAAAACCCATTGGAAAAGAGGAACAGGAGAAATATAGGAAAAAATAAATAGAATCTATCCTTTAACCTTTTAGTACCATGACGCGTTTCCATGTTTATTATGCTTACTATTTGCTGATTTCATGTAGCTTCAGAAATTAATGTGGGGATAGAATAGTGAAGACTGGCCACTAATCTTCTGACCTCCATAAACCCTTCCTAATGTCAATAAAACCGTCTAATCATAACCAAAACTCATGGTGAAAATGCGTCCCACTACTGAAGGAGCTATAGTCATAATACTGTGAGAGAGAGAGAGAGAGAGAGAGAGAGAGAGAGAGAGAGAGAGAGAGAGACAGGGGTCGAAAAAAAAACCGTACACCGTTTCCGAATATATTTTTTCAACATGTTCTCTTTTTATGGAATGTTTAAATGTCACCTTTATTAATGAGTGAATGAATGAATGAGGCGTGGGTTGGAGGGGCTGCCAGTGAATGGGGCGCCTGAATACACCACCTCTGCTCTCAATGAAAAGTATGAATGGATGTATGTTTTACTTTTAACGATTTTTCACTGGGTGTGCCTCGAGTGGTGGTGGTGGTGGTGGTGGTGGTGGTGTTGTGTGTTGCAGTAGCATTTTGATTTGTCTTTACTTATCTTTAAATATTAATCAAAGTTTTATTTTCCATTTTATTATCGTATATCTATTTATCTTATTATCAAGTATATTTGTCTTTTATCTGGTCATTTATCTATCTCTTTATCAGTCTATCTATTTATTTATCTATCAGTCA
>NC_059274.1:5917500-5930000 GCF_017591435.1 Portunus trituberculatus
CTCTCTCTCTCTCTCTCTCTCTCTCTCTCTCTCTCTCTCTCTCTCTCTCTCTCTCTCTCTCTCTCTCTTTCTCTTCTTGTTTCTCGTTTCCAACTTCGCTATCTCATTCATCTTATTATCCTCTTCCTCTTCTTCATCTCTGTCTTGTTTCTTAATCTTTCTTAGTATCGTTCTTTCTTTCCTTACTTTCTTGCTTCCTCCTTCCTCCTCCTCCTCCTCCTCCTCCTCCTCCTCCTCCTCCTCTTCCTTCTCCGCTTCCTCTTCCTCTTCCTCTCCCTCTTCTTCTTCCTCCTCCTCCTGATCCACGAGTTTTCCACATTAACTTTAATCTCTTCCTCAATTTCCTTCAACCACATCTCTTCCATATTTTTCTACCGTCTCTTCCTTCTCCTCCTCCTCCTCCTCCTCCTCCTCCTCCTCTTCCTCGTTGTCGTCTCCTCCTCCTCGTTCTCCACTTCCTCCGTTTTCTCAAAGCCTTACTTTTTTTCTACATTAACTACTTATTTCTTCCTCTTTCGTCTCTTTCTCCTCTCATTTCTTCCTTTTGTCCTTGTGTTCTTCCATCTCCTCTTTCATCTGTTTTTATTTTCCTAAATCCTCACCTTCTCATTTCCTAGTTTTCACATTTCTCTTTATTTCCTTTCTCTTTCACCCTTCTGTTCCTCTTCATTCAGTTAATTTTTTTTCCTCCACCTCCACCTCGTCCTCCTTTTCCTCCTCCTCCTCCTCCTCCTCCTCCATCATATCTCCTTTAGTGGTTATGGCTACTCTACTCCTCCATTTTACCCTCGATTACTCTCTTTCAATAACAGCAGTAATAAATTCCTCTGCATTCCCCTCAATCTGGAGCGATGGTGGTGGTGGTGGTGGTGGTGGCGGTGGTGGTCGTGATGTGATGTGACGACAATGATGGTGTGTGTTGATGTGGTAGTTTTTTTTCTGGTGAAGTGTGGTACCGTGGTGTCTCACTGTGTGGTGTGATGGTACTCTGGCGTGGTGACTGTGGTTGTGGTGTTTTAGTGAGAGCGTAGCAGTGATTAAGTTGTAACGTGGCTGTAACATCGACAGTCGAGAGTCTCGGTCCTGCCTGTATACAGAAACGCCTTCCTCTTTCACGACAATTTTGCAAAGCCACAGAGACAACTGATCGGGTTTTCAAGACAGTTTCTCCTTTAAATAAACTAGAAATCTTGCCAATATATCACCAGAGCTATAAAAATACTCTTAAAAACACGAGTATCTTCAACTGGAGTCTTTAGAAAGCATTAATGGTGAGAGAGCAAAGCGTTTCAGAATACGGGCTCGAATAATGTAGCAGTTAGAGTTAGAACAGTGCGCCTTACACAATATGCTAACTAATACTACCTCTTGTAATACCTGGAATGATGATGCAGAGGGCTAGAAGGACCATTGGGAAGGATGCGGAGAAGTAACAAGGTAATAGAGATGTGGGGAGGAGATACAAGCTGGAAGAGAATGTTAGGGAGGAGAGATAACGAGAGGAATGAAAAAGAAGATATATTATGAAAAGAGAAGGAAAATTATAAGGTGTAAAAGATATAGAAAGGAGAATGTAAAGGAGATATAGAGGAAAGGAGACAGACGGGAAAAGGAAGACTGAGAAGTGAAAAGAATAGTGAAAAAATATGATGTTTTATAGGTAAGGTGTAAAAGAGATAGAAACGAGAATGTAAAATAGATATAGGAGAGAGAGAGAGAGAGAGAGAGAGAGAGAGAGAGAGAGAGAGAGAGAGAGAGAGAGAGAGAGAGAGAGAGAAAGAAAGAAAGACAGACTGGAGAAGGAAGATTGAGAATTGAAAAGTGAAAAATTCTAAAGATATTGTATAGATAAGACAGGCAAGAATGGGAAAGCTGGAGAGAAATACAGCATATAAAGATTAAGAGTTAATAGAAGAAGACACTTGAAAAAAATCACAAGGGAGAAGCACAAGAAAACAGAGAAATATGTGAAGGATAGACTGTAAGGAATAAAGAAACAGAATAATAATGATAAAAATAATGGAAAACGTGAAGAGAGTGGTTAAAATTGAGGAAGGGATGAGGAGGGAAGGGAAGGCTGATAGGAGATGAAGGTAATAGGTAAGGATGGGAAGTGATGGGCTTTGAGTGAGGGGAGGAAAGTGGAGAGGAAAGAGAGGAGAGATGTGGAGGAACATTTGAAGGTGAGGAGTCAGTGGGAAGGAAGGTGATATAAAAGATGGAGGAAAGAATCAATAAGGAGGATGGAAAAAGGAAGAAGGAAAGAAGGAATCGCAAAAACGGAAGGAAGGATTCATCAGGGGAGAAAATAAGAGAAAAGGAGGAAGAAATAAAAATAAGAGAAGGAAAAAAGTGAAGCAGTAGAGAAAAGAAATAGGGAATATTAAATTTCAGGTAAAGGAAGAAATAAGTAAGGAGAAATAGGGAAAGGAAAAAGAAGGAAATAAAAAGATATAAGAACAAAAAAGGGAAAATATTGAGGGATAAGGAAGGTTGAAAAAGAAAGATATTATTAGAAGTATAGATTAAGAACTGGAGGAGAGAGAGAGAGAGAGAGAGAGAGAGAGAGAGAGAGAGAGAGAGAGAGAGAGAGAGAGAGAGAGAGAGATTCTAATACCTAAGTTTGTATTTCGAAATGCTTTATCTTCTCACCTTGACTATTTTCGAGGACCAGAGAGATGACTTGCCGCGCTCTCAAAACTGTTTCTCCTTTTGATAATGTAGAAATGTTAGTTATTTAGCTGGTTAGTTCGTTATCTGGCTGCTTAGTTCATTGGGTTGTCAGTCAGTCAGCTAGTCAATCAGTTCATTAGCTACTTAATCATTTACTTCGTCAGCCAGTTACTAAGTCCATTAATTAATCATTTACCAACATCAGTTACATTTCAACAAGCCGGACACGCTCTATGCTAAGGAAACATGCCTGGAGCTGCTGCGCCCCCCTCAGAAGTTTGTCCGTGGCTCAAGAAGAGAGATTCCTACTTCGTTTGTTGAATTGAATGTGTGTGATAACTGTTCCCGACCTTCCTCGACACAGGGTTAGACAAGTTTTAATTAATTACAACAACTCACGCCCTCCACAACCACCAATAGGGGAACTGAACCGTAACGTTACAATTGGTTCCAAACACACACACACACACACACACACACACACACACACACACACACACACACACACACACACACACACACACACACACACACACACACACACACAAATACACATACACACTGGTTTATATTTTTCTATGATAATGTCACGCTTTCTCTAAACAGTCCCATCTAAGGCCTTTGATAAGCTTCTTCCCAGCTCCAAACAAGCATCTACTTACTTTGGTATTTTCTTTTTATTTTCGTATGATATTGTCACGCCCCTCTAAAAACTCACATCTATTGTCTTAATAACATCACGCTCAGTTCCAGACGTTGTTTTTGTTCTATTTTCTCATGATAAAGTTACTTCGAGTTACAGACATTGGGTTTCCCTGTAGAAATGTCACATGAGCTGCCTACGATGTCTTGTAATACCGTCACTTCAAAGCAACCTCTGACATTTTTTTTCTCCGTCGACAAACAACTACTGGCTTGACTCGTGTTTTCGTATGATAACCACACTCTTGGCATCAAACAACCGCCGGTTTCATATGTTTACATTGCTATGAGCGCTCGAGCTGTCTATCTGAATGTAATTTTCATAACAATAAGGTAGAATTCGGAGAGAGAGATGAAATCATTCAAAGTGAAATGATTGGGAATCTACCAGTTATACATGAGATAGATAGATAGATAGATAGAGAGAGAGAGAGAGAGAGAGAGAGAGAGAGAGAGAGAGAGAGAGAGAGAGAGAGAGAGAGAGAGAGAGAGAGAGAGCTCAATGTTGTTCTGAAAATACGAAAACATAAATGAAGCCTGAACAAAAAGCAAGAGCAACTTCCTAACAAGAAGCGACAACTATTCCGGTTTTCATAGAGGCGAGTGCAGGCATGGAGCGAGAATCTATATCTTGAAACATTCCAATCGAGGAGACACAAATGATAGAGGAAAGTCGACTCAAGCCTCAAACAATTGCGCAGAACAGAAATTTTCAACGCTTGCATCAAAAAGTTGGACAAAACAGAAAGTAAAACGACACCTAAGATTTGCATACTAAACGACCTCTTTCATTCTTGACGAGAAAACAAACCTTTGCACGTTAATAACCGAAAAACAAAGAGAGAGAGAGAGAGAGAGAGAGAGAGAGAGAGAGAGAGAGAGAGAGAGAGATTTAAATTGTCTGGATACACACGCAACATTTCATTTCTCCTTCCATCTCCATAATAAAGAAAAAGGAAAACAAGAACCCAAAACCTTGCAAGATAATAACCGAAACAACAAAACAAAATAAAACAAGAAAAAAAGAGATTGAGAGACAGATTCTTAAGTTGAGAAGAAAAGGAGAGAACGAGAAGAAAAAAAACGAAAAAAAAAAAAATCACATAACAACGGTGCTGATTCTGCGCATTTCCATTTTTAAAGAGTCAGCCTCAACTTGTGTATTTCCTGAGAATGCTGAGGGGCGAGAGTTTCTGGCAAGGAAGGGAGAAACCAGAAACACGTTCTCCTTAAGCCTTCTCCTCCTGCGCTACCTCGTGCGTTTGTTAGGTGAAGGCAAATAAGGAGAGAAAATACAGGAATAGATATGGGGCTATGATAATAAAGAGGAAGAGAAAAGTTGAAATTAGAAATGCGAGTGAAACAGCGGGTAAGATGAGAAGTAGGAAGGAAGGAAGGAAGGAAGGAGGGAATTTAAGCATGAAAGAGAAGGAGGAGGAGGGGCAGGAAGATGATGGGAGAGGCTGATATAAATGGATGAGGATTGGTGGTCGAAGGAAAGGAAGAGGAAGGAATGGAAAAGAGAGAAGAAACAAGAGTAAGAGGTGGAAGAGAACAAAGAGAAAGATAAAGAGGAGGAAAAAAAGAAAAAGAAGCATCACATGACATTCTTTCTTTTGTTCCTCCTCTTCCCTCTCTTCCTCTTCCTCCTTCTTCCTTCCTTTCTCGTTCTTCCTCTTCCGCATACACTAGACCACATTCATTCATCCTTGTCTTTTCTTCTCTCCTCCTCTTTCTTCTTTTTTTCTTCTTCCAGGCTCAATGTCCTCTCTTCTTCTTTCCTTCCTTCTTCCTCTTCCTCACTTACCATCCTCATATCTTATCTTAACTTCCTTCATTATTAAAATCGTTACCTTACCTTCTTCTCTTCCTCCTTTACTTAAATCTGACGCATGAAAAGATAACACACGAAAAATATAAAGAAATATCGATACTAAAGAAAAGAGGAACTGAAAGGGAATGAGGAAGAGGAGGAAGAAGAGGAAGAGAAGGAGGAATGAAAGCAGTGGCAGGAAACAAGGAAGGAAACCCGGAAATGCGCTAACTCTGCCGGAATGGAAGGTATGGAGCTGAAAATATCCCATCTCACGAGGCGCCACGGGTCATCGGGTTCGGAATGTATTCGAAACGCGGGGATTCATCTGCTCGAACAGTACCGAAGCTTCACCGCAGAGACAATGAACCCGGACGCCTCGCAAAGGTGAAATATTAAAACAAAAAAAGCTACAGAGAGTGAGAGAGAGTAATGGATTTGGAGGGAAGGGATGAAGAGACAAAGCGACACAGAAAAGGTCAAAGTCTCTCTTCTCTGTCAGTTTCCTTGTTTTAATTGTTTTCATCTT
This sequence comes from Portunus trituberculatus, assembly GCF_017591435.1. Taxonomy (NCBI): domain Eukaryota; kingdom Metazoa; phylum Arthropoda; class Malacostraca; order Decapoda; family Portunidae; genus Portunus; species Portunus trituberculatus. The sequence continues at coordinate 5,923,218 of NC_059274.1, forward strand.
GTCTGTATTTTCTTTTTTCTTCTTCTCTCTCTCTCTCTCTCTCTCTCTCTCTCTCTCTCTCTCTCTCTCTCTCTCTCTCTCTCTCTCTCTCTCTCTCTCTCTCTCTCTCTCTCTCTCTCTCTCTCTCTCTCTCTCTCTCTCTCTCTCTCTCTCTCTCTCTCTCTCTCAGGGGCGGACGATGAGGGGACAATATTCAGGCTTTATTTTCTCAGATGGAGTGAAAGTGAGGGGAACATGCGTGCCTATGGTGGAGGGGAAGGGAAGATTGCCGCTTCAGGGGAAAAGTTTTTTTGGGGAAAGTTGAAAGGGGAAAAAAGTTGTACGCGGGATAAAAGTCTAAGAAAATTCACACACACACACACACACACACACACACACACACACACACACACACACACACACACACACACACACACACACACACACACACACACACACACACACACACACACACACAATAGAAAGAAAACATATGAATTCTGGTATAGGAAGGAATATTGTCGTTTTGAAGAGAGAGAGAGAGAGAGAGAGAGAGAGAGAGAGAGAGAGAGAGAGAGATCCTTTGAATGGTTTTCTAAAATAAACAAGGCGAAATGGGGACAGAATCATATATGAGGAGAAAACAAACAAGAGTTATCATATGAAAATAGACAAAAGCCATTTTTTCTACCATGCTTTCCTGGAACACACTGAAAAAATAAATTAAATAAAAATCACGAGAAAGGCGAACGAAAATAGTCGGGCTTTTTTACTTTAGCTTTCCTAAAAATAAGTGAAGTGGAAGAGAATGGACTCGTAATACGGCGAGGAAAGATAAATAAAACAAGTGGGTTTCCGTCACGAAGATTCCTGGAACAGATGAAACGTGACTGGAGCGACGGAAACTTGAATTGCATTAACAGAACTAACTTTTCTTGGGAAGGAAAAACTGAAAGACTTAAAAGAAAATACGCTCATGTTAAAACGTTGACGTAATTCGCATAATGTTGTCCTAATTTCATAAAGATAAATGTATTTCATTGTGCAGTGTATTTCAGTAACTGGTGTAAGCTGTGTTATATCTGTGAGGCTAGGAAATACAAATACAGCTTCATAGTGACCCAAACCCCATTTTCTCTCAAAGTATCACAGAAGTTGCAGGTTTTTCTAAAGATGTGACTTTTCTCCTCATGTTTGAAAAGTTGCAATATCCTGCCTGCCTTACATTCCAGAAGTATAATGAGACCTGACCAAAGTGTGCTAAGCTTGCCTGAACTTGCCCATAAATCCTAATTGCACAGAGAATCCTACAACTTAGATTAAAATGCTGCAGCTTTACTAATTTCCTCCGTGAACTCTAATGAAGGTAGTTCTGGCCACACAAAATGCTTGCGTAGTGCTGCACCACGAGTAAAAATAGGAATGAACTGTCGGGTGAAGTTGAGTTATTGTTGCTTGAATTTGTTTACTGCTTCCTTTGATAACGATGTTTATAATGAGTTTCTTCTCTTATTACTAATTGTTTATTCTTATTTACCTTTTGCGTGTGTATATGTGTATGACTGAAACACATTTAATTCAATATGATTTCACTGCAAACAAGACTGATTTTGTCTAATTCCTTTCCAAAAATCAGGTTTAGGTGTAGCATTAACCTATCTCCCTCTTTTGCTATGATATTTTTTTCCTGTTATCTTCAAATTTAGAATCTATTTCATATTTCTCTTCTATTCAATCAACCCACTCTTCGTTAACTTTATAATTTGATAACGTTATCTATTCCAGTTGAAATTCTGCTCTATTTTTTATCATTATGTTTGATATGATTCAATGTTTTCCTTTGTGCACTGGGATTACTGTATAGCAAATGTTGTTCAGTCGTCAGAAATGTACCTCCCCCTCGGCTCTAAGTCAGCCTGCAGATAGGGTACATCAAGTTAGTGACATTCCCTCCACATTTCATCTCTTCAGCAGTAATGTCATATGTACGTAGTATATTTTCATATTTTCAATTCCTCCCACACATTCCCTGCCTCTCTTCAGTGTCCTGTTCACACAGTACCCTCCTGCCACACCCTGCCTTCCCCTCCCTCTCTTCCCTTCATGCTTGTCACTTGTTTCTACTTGGTTTTCCACATTTATCAGCTCCTCAAAAATATTCCGTCCATCATTTTGACAACTTTCTGACAGTCTTCTCTCTCTTTGAGTGAGTACTGCTTCTCCCCTTCTCTTCCACTCTGCTTTCCTTTCTTTCTTTCCTCTGCTCCATGTTTTACTTATCTTTATTCATTTGATTCATTGCACCTCCACAATACAGTGTTAAAATTACTTGAATATTTGAAAAATTAAGAAAAAAAAAAAATAGAAAGTAAAAACAATATGATAAAGAAACGAAAACCTTGCTAATGTTATGGAGAGATGTAATTTTTATTTTACAGAAAAGAATAAAAGTCCTCGAGCAATGAAAGTGTTATATCTACAGTAGAATAGATAAATCATCTACGCATACAGTATTTCCTTAATGCACACGAGCATCATCCATTCAGCGAGTATTGTTCATTCAACACCTGAACCACTGCAACACACCACAGGTCACATGCAGGCAGCAGTCACACACCCACACAGACTTCACAATGTAGTAGGAGAGACACTGCTAACACCACCACCACCACCATCACCACCCAGCCAGCTACACTTTCCTTTGCTACATATTGCAACACTCCCTGCATGTGACATCAACGTCCTCTCAGGTGGTTGGTTGGCGGCAACACTTCAAAATACAATGCCCACTTCTAGACCACCGCAGAAGTGACAGGCCAGGAACCACACACACACACACACACACACACACACACACACACACACACACACACACACACACACACACACACACACACACACACACACACACACACACACACACACACACACACGCACAATAAACACCAATCCATATCAATATTCCCGAGAGCAAAAACCAAAAGGAAAACCTACTCCAATATGTACAATAATTCCAGCGGCAGTAGATACGAATACACAACGAGGACACGTGCATCTATCTTGCTCTCCACAGGTTGAGTCCCTCAGTCATACGTCTATCGCCCATCTGATTCCATGAAGGCACCGTGAATCGCTCCATTATGTGTGTTTCTCATTATGGACAACAGGGAGGGAGGTGGGGCTGGGAGGGGCAGGGCTGGGGTGGCGGGAAGGCAAGGCAAGGCAAGGCAAGGCAGGAAGGACAGGGAAAGATAACGGAGGGAGGAGAGAGAAGGCTCCAGGAAGGGCAAATGGGAATAGAGAAGGGGAAAGAATAATGAAAGGAAAAGTGTTAGAAGGGATGGAGAATAGAAAGGGAGATAGGAGAGTAGACAGGTGAAATGGAGATGTGCGGATCTACTGAAGAGTTTTACTTTTTCTGTTCAATCATGTTTGGCTACTGCGTTAATACCAGAGAGAGAGAGAGAGAGAGAGAGAGAGAGAGAGAGAGAGAGAGAGAGAGAGAGAGGGACGTTTAGTTACCCCGTTGAAACCCAGCATCGCTCCACCTTTTCACGGGAATCCAACAGTGGGCGCCGCCAAATCCATTCTTTCTCTTTTTCCTCTTTTTGATATATATTGCCTCTCTGCCTCTGCCTTTCCTCCCTTTCCCTCCTTTCCCCTCCCTTCCCCCATTGACTCCCCTCCTTTCCCCTCCCTACCTCTGTCCTCCTGTCTTTCCTATATCCTGTCCTTTCTGTTCCCCGTCCCTCTCCTTCACTACATTTCCCTTGTCCTCCGCTCCTGTCCACTGTCCTTCCCTCTCCTTCCCTACTCATGTTCCTGTCCTCTCTTTTCTTCCTCTTCCTACTTCCTTTCCTCTCTCCTCCCCTTCTCCTTCTTCCTGTTCTTCTCTTACCTTTTCCCAACTTTTCTCATCCCTAGTCCTTCTTTTCTCCTTCTCCTTGTCTCCCACTCTGCCTTCCTTTCTATTCTCCTGCCTCTCTCTTTTCCTCTCCTTTTCACAGTTCTCTCCTCCTATCCTCTTTTCTTTCCTCTCTCTCTCTTTTACTTTTCTCTGTTCTCTTTCCTCCCTCTACCCACTTGCCTTCTCTCCCTCTTCCCCTCCTTGTCTCCCCTTTTTCCCCTTTTAGCCTGCAAGGGAGACAGGATTTGCGTCTGTACTTATTACCTTCACAAGCCTGCCCCGCCCCACTCACACACTCCTTCCCTTCTCCACTTCATCTCACTTTTAAATATATACTGTTTGGATTGAACGCTTGCTGGAAATTAGCTACAGTATTGTGTGTGTGTGTGTGTGTGTGTGTGTGTGTGTGTGTGTGTGTGTGTGTGTGTGTGTTTTATGATAATGCCATTTATTTTATCTTTCCGAACAAGTGTGCACTGCGTTTTTCTATATGATCCATTTTTTTATCTTTCTCTCTCTCTCTCTCTCTCTCTCTCTCTCTCTCTCTCTCTCTCTCTCTCTCTCTCTCTCTCTCTCTCTCTCTCTCTCTCTCTCTCTCTCTCTCTCTCTCTCTCTCTCTCTCTCTCTCTCGCTCGTCTTTCATTATTTGTGTTTTGGAGAAGGACAAAGAGAAACAGAAGGTACATGAGATACCAGAAAAATAAAAAAAAATAATAAGAACGAGAAGAAAATAGGATGAAGAAAAGAAAGGAAAGTGAAAAAGGCAAAATATAAGAAGAAAAGCAATAACTAGAAAGAAATGTGGCAGCGAGAGGAAGACGTGGAAAAAATGAGAAGGAAAAGAAGTAAAAAAGGATAGAAAGAGGGGAGAGGGAAAGATAAATGAGGGGAAGGATAATAAAAAGGAGGAGGAGGAGAGAATGGCGAGGAGGAAAAAACAGAGTAAATAATGAGAGAAAGATTGAGAAGGAAGATGAAAAAAAAGGAAGAGGAAAATAACAAAGAAAAGAGAAAGAATGATAAGACGGAGATTGTAAATAACAAATAAGAGAAAAGGAAAAAAATGAACCACAGTTATGGAGAAAGGAAGTATGCTGAAGGGAAAAAATATGATGAAGAGGAGAGAGAGAGAAAAAAAAAAGACTAAAGAGGAGGAGATGATAACTGAAGATAAGAAAAATGGAAATATGGAGAGAAAAAGAGGAAGGTAAAGGAAATATGATGATGATGATGAAGGTGAGGGAATAGTGATGAAAGGTTACAGCAAATCCTCTTCCATCACTCCCTGCTTGGCTTTTCATACACTCATCACTCTGGGAAAGACAAGGCTACACAAACTTTCTTTTTATGTATCTCCGATCTTCTTGACTCATATTGGCGCAAGAGGAGGAGGTGGACGGAATGAAGGTGACAGTGAAGGAAGAAATGAAAGAGAAAGAGGAGGTGGTGTCGAAGGATGAAGAAAAGTAAATCAAAAGAGAAAGAGAGAAGAAAGAACTTAATGTGAAGGAAATGATTAGGAAGAAAAAGAATAGAGGAGAAAAGTGTTAAAGGATAGAGAAAAGTAAAAAAATAGAGAGAGAAAAAAAGGAGTTGATTAGAATATAAAGTGGATGTAGAGGAAGAAGATAGAAAAGAAAAAAGAAAGAGATGAATGAAATAAGGGAGGAAATGGAAAATGGAACAATTGAAGAGAAAAAGAAGAATAAGAAGAGTATAAAGGGGAGATAGGATGTAAAATAAAATGAAAGAGGAGCGAGAGGAGGAAAAGAAAAATATGATGTGCAGGAAAAATCTTAGAAGAAAAATGAAGAAAATGGATGAGAAATGCGAATATAGAAAGAATAGAAACTGAAGGAAGAAGAAGAGGACGAGGTAGAGAAAGAAAATATGTGTGGGAAAAAATGGTGGAGGAGAAAATGAAAGTGTTGGTGAATGGAGGAAAATAAAGAGAATGGAAATGGGAAATGCAGGCAGAGAAAAAAATGGTAAGAGAGGAGGAGGAGAAGAATGAAAATAATGTGTATGAAGACAAAAGTAAAAAGCAAAGGACACAGAGAAAGATAAATTGGAAGAAGACGAAGAGAGAGTAAAGAAGAAGAAGAGGAGGAGAAAAAAGATGAAATGGAAGTAAACAAAAAGAAAACAAGGAGAAAAGAAAGAACGCTGAGAAAGATGAATTTTAAAGGAAAGAACGAAAGAGAAAAGAAAAAATACGGAACAAATAAGAAAATGAAAAAATGACACTGAAGAAGATAAAGTTGAAGAGAAAGAAGAAGAAGAAGAAGAAAAAGAAGATGATGATGATGATGATGATGATGATGATGAAGGCACAAAACCTGAGCATAAAATATCGTCACCATCACCATCATCTCCTCCTCCTCCTCCTCCTCCTCCTCCTCCTCCTCCTCCTCCTCCTCCTCCTCCTCATCTTCCTCCTCCTCCTCCTCCTCCTCTTCCTCCTCCTCTTCCTCCTCGTTCTCCTCTTCCTCCCCCTTCTCCTTCTCCTTCTCCTCCTCCTCGTCCTCATCTTCCTCCTCCTCCTCCTCCTCCTCGTCCTCCTTATCCTCCTTCTCTTTATCCTCCTCCTCATTCTCCTCCTCCTCCTCCTCCTCCTCCTCCTCCTCCTCCTCCTCCTCCTCCTCCTCCTCCTGCAGCAGTCTCGGGCGAGGTGTGGCTCCCAGTCCTTTGTATTTGCAGGAAAGTGTGAAAAATGGAGCCTCGCCCCGCCCTCGTTAATCACTGGAGTTGATATAAGAAATATATTCCATCCCAGCGCAAACGGCAAGATGGCGGAGGCGGGAACTGCTCTCTCTCTCTCTCTCTCTCTCTCTCTCTCTCTCTCTCTCTCTCTCTCTCTCTCTCTCTCTCTCTCTTACATATTCCAACTTAGTCCC
>NC_059274.1:5937500-5942500 GCF_017591435.1 Portunus trituberculatus
TATAGGTGGAACAGGATGGCTAGTCAGTGCGTATAGACGGGTGGTGGAAGGATGCGTGTTGAGTGGGTGTAGGTGGGTGGAGGAGGATGGGTGGTGAGAGGATGTGGATATATGGTGAAAGGATGGTTGGTAGGGTGAGTGTAGATGCATAGTAGGTGGAGCAGGTAAGATGGTGAGGGATGTGGATAGGTAGAACAGGATTCAAAGTCTTATTATCAACACCACCATCACCATCACCACCTTTTACCTGTTTTATGACTAGTATTATCCTTATTTTTATTCATTTTACCACTATCACCCTCACACTCTTATCAGTATTGGAAATTGTATTGTCTATCATTATCACCCCCGTTATTACCACCACCACCACCACCACCACCATAACACTCACTCCTATAAGAAACTTGTAAGGGAAGAATACTAAGGTCCAACAGGCGACAATATCTTCTATTTTTAGTACCGTAGCATTCAAGCATTTTCTCCCTCAACATGAAACATTTCCCTCACTTTTCCCGGGTGTTGTTGGTGCGTCCCTCTGCTCCGCGCGTCACTGGGACTTTCACTGTATTCTTTTTACCATACATTTTTTTTATAATATAGTGAGCACGTTTTGATATTCTGATATCTTTTTACGTATATTTCTCTTTTATTTTCTGGTTTGGGTAATGGTGGTGAGGTTCCTGTGTGTTGATTAGGGATTTTTTTATGTGCAATGGTGGTGTTAGTATTTTTTTTGTGTGTGTGTGTGTGTGTGTGTGTGTGTGTGTGTGTGTGTGTGTGAGTGAGTGTGAGTGTGTGTGTTTATGTGTTATAATGGTTAAGAATATAGTAGATGTCTCTTAGGTTAGGTTAGGTTAGTTTGGTGTTCGGGTGTGTTACGTTAAGTTAGTTTGGGAATTGGGTTGAGTTGGGTTAGGTTAGGATAAATTAGGTTGGATTTGGTTGGCTTGGGTTGGGTTGGGTTAGGTTACGTTAGGCTACGTTAGGTTATTTTAGGTTACGTTAGGTTACCTTAGGCCACGATAGGTTTCCGTTAGGTTAATGTCTCTTAGGTTCTCAAATCATCTTCTTCCAAGGTTATCACAAGTGTATGTTATCATTACCACACCTTTAATACAAAACATTACGTAATAGACAAATAAATCCTATTGTTTCTCCCCTTCCCGTATCCTTTCCGAAAATAAAGTTAAATAAGAAAAGAAATTTAACGCGATAGTTCTGGAAGTTTTCACCCGTTAGTAATTTTAACTTCCGGTAAAAGTGGTAGAAAGGAAGGAAAAAGCTACAGGGAAGTTTAGGAGAAGGAAGTTTTGGTTTAATCTATGTAACAAGACTCGTTTCGGTGGCTGTAATGATGGCGAGCAGGTGTGTTACGCAACGGAGGTAAGGCAGGTGGAGACTAAGAGGCAGACGTGTGTTGGGTGTCAGATATATAGTACACACATGTGGCGTTGAGTATGTGGTGTGGTTAAGGCAGTAAGAACATAAGAAAATAAGGAAAGACACACGGAAGCAACAGGCATACAATTCTTTATCCTTTTTTCTAGAGTAAGAGTGTCATATATAAATCTCCTGTTGTTTGTCTCATGTATCTCTCTCTTTCTCAACTACTTACTGTTAACACACACACACACACACACACACACACACACACACACACACACACACACACACACACACACACACACACACACACACACACACACACACACACACACACACACACACACACACACACGAAGAAACCCTCAGTAGACTTCAGGCCGCGGGTAAATAGCCATCAACACCACCAAACAAATTAATATAGAAATACAAAAGCCAATTAATGTTTTCAGGCGCAGATACATTCAATTATAAAACCACAAATGTTACTGAGGAAGGGTCACTGTATGTGTGTGTGTGTGTGTGTGTGTGTGTGTGTGTGTGTGTGTGTGTGTGTGTGTGTGTGTCGAAAGGCTGCTTGTTAGGCTTGATTTTATATAATTCCGATAACCAATACTCAGTTCACAAGGGCAGGGCGATGAGAGTTCCCAAGCCTGCCTGCCACTCAGCCTCTGATTGCGTTCACTGGCCCTGGGGAAGGTGGCGGGGCTGCAGGTGTGAGGGGATGGAGTGAAGGGCTGTCCAGGTGAGGGAAGTGAGGGGCGAGTGAGGAGGGGAGTCAGGTGGAGAGGAGGGGTAATGTAAAGAGGATCGAGGCATTTAGGCAAGACAGGACTGAGTGGTTGGTGCTCTTCCTGTTTGAAGATGAGGAGAGTAAGCACTTGTATGACGTGTCTAGAAGAGGAGGAGGAGGAGGAAGAGGAGGAGAAGTAGGAGGAGGAGGAGGAGAAGAAGAACAAGAAGGAGTAGATAAAGGACAAGGAATAGAAGTACAGAGACCACTAGAAGGAGATTGAAGACGCGCAGGAATAGGAGGAGGAATAAGACCACTGGGAGAGAAAATGGAAGGAAGAGGAAGGTTTCTAGAAGGTGGAGAAGAAAGGATGGAACATAAGGAAACGAGGAAGGAGGAGGAGCAAGAAGAAGATAACCGCATAGAGGAAGAGAGGAATAAAGGAAAGGAGAGGGAAGGGAAGAAGGCTTAAATAAAGGAGGCGGAGAAGCAGCAGGAGAAGGAAGAGGAAGAGGAAGAGGAGGAGAAAGAGGAAAAGGATGAGGAACAGAGCAGGTTTCATATGTATGCAGCGGAAATATTTTGGGTGCAATATTTTTCTTATCTCGCATGGAAGGATAAGAAAAAAAATAGAAGAAAAAGGACGAAGAAAACAAGACACCTATCTTTTCCTCTCTTTCTCCTCTTTTCCCTCATAGAATCTTGCACTCCACTCAAAGCCGGGAAGGGGAAGAGAAGAGAAGAGCGTGTACTGTCAACTAAGTAAGGGACCTATCTTTTCCTCCCTTTCTCCTCTTTTCCCTCATAGAATCTTGCACTCCACTCAAAGCTGGGAAAGGGAAGAGAAGAGAAGAGTGTGTACTGTCAACTAAGTAAGGGAAGAAAGGGAAGGAGATGAGGGCGGGGCTGCCAATTAAGCCAAGGAAGGGAGCGAAGGGGGTGGTAAGAGGGCTGTGTAAATAATATAGATGCAGGGTTAAGTGTTGGATGTAGAGACGACAGGAAATTGGTGAGATGGCGAGGTAGAGAGAGAGAGAGAGAGAGAGAGAGAGAGAGAGAGAGAGAGAGAGATGCAGAACAGATTGGGATTGACAGACTGCTTGGTAAATAAACATACATACATACAGATAGACAGACAGACAGTAAGTGTTCAACATTTGCTTGGCAGGTCCCCCTTTTACGTAGAAAAAAGATATTACACTCTGGTTTCTCTCACTATTTATCTAACGTTAACACTCGATCAGTAACACCCGATCAGTAAACCATCCGTCCTCTGTAATTTGCATCTGTTTATTTACTCGAGTCAATGGAGTTTTTGGTACAGAGAGAAAAAAAAAGTAGTTGAGTATCTATAATTCTCTTTGTTTTATAGTACCGAACTATTAACGGCCTCTTCTGATATTCCATGAATCTTGCATCTCTTAATACCAGCGCATCAATACACCATCAGTGAACGTTATGTATTTAAGTGAACGCTGAGCACGGTAAGACTAGTGGCAAAAGTGGCGAAACATAAATAAAACATTGAAATAAGAACTACAAAATAAAAGTACTGCTGAATAAAAGATTACAAAATAAATAACTTACAGAGCGGACGAAAGACTTGTAGGATGAAAAAATAGCTTAAAGAATAAAAGAAAGACTTACACAATAAAACAAAGACTTAGTGAATAAAAAAAAACACGTTCATTGTAAAAGAAAAACTTATAAAAATCTACAAAATGAAACAACCCACAGAAAAACAGAAAAAAAACAGAAAACTGGGACAATAAAACAAAGACTTCGAGAATGAAAAGAAAAACATAATAGTAAAATAAAACAAAACAATCTACATAAAAAAACAATCTAGAGGAAAATAGAAAAAATGCAGAAAACCAGGAAAACACGTGAAATAATAAAAATACAGCTACCAATGAATTAAGAAATATAGGAAAAGAGATGTAAAAATGAAAAAATGCAGACAGCGCAACTCATTTCCTCGTCTCCCTCATTTGCATGTGTCAAGAACCTAACACAATGAACGGCGGGACTCACTCGACGCGCCAAATAAATGAACATCACCGCTATGTGTTACAGGAAGGGAAGGGAGAAAAATATGGGCATCAGAAACATTAATCGTTGCTGATGGCGCTGACTTGGTGGACGAATGAAAGGGTTTGGAAAAGTTTCTCTTGTTTTCACTGTGGTTATCCTTCCTCATCGTTTTTTTATATTTGATAGAGGATGGATAGGAACGAAAAAATGTGTTAATGAATAGAAAATAATAGAGAGAATGAAGAGAAATAAACGAGGAAATCTTTCAGTCTTTTAAAATGCAAATACTAAGTAAATGAATAGTGAAAAAAAGACTAATATATATTTTTGTTAATTTTCAGCCACTCCAAAAATATAATTGCTAAACCCACTAAATTATATTAATGAATCATATATATTTCCTTATTTTTCTTTCTTTCATTTCATAATTTCGAGATGCGGTGGAGGGGAGAAAGTGAGAAGAGGTAAATATTGACCATCTGTCCGGGATGATGAGTGGGGCGTGGGAGGAGAGGGGAGGAGAGTAGGAGAGAGAGACAAGAGAGGGAGGGTGGAGCGGGCTTCGGAGTGACAAGAGGAGGTGTGTGGGATAAAGTCAGAGAGTGTGGGTCGAGAAAAGGTTGTCTTACTGGATCTTAAATTTGGAGGATTTGTCATTGTTGTTGCTACGAGTATTGTTGTTGTTATTCGTGGTGATAGTTATAGTAGCAGCTGTTACTACTACTACTACTACTACTACTACTACTACTACTACTACTACTACTACTACTACTACTACTACTACTACTACTACTACTACTACTACTACTACTACTACTACTATTTATAATATAAATAATACTAATAAAAA
>NC_059274.1:5950000-5965000 GCF_017591435.1 Portunus trituberculatus
TTCCATACACATTTCACTGTACATTTTTGTGCGTTTTTACTACCTATTACACTGTATATTCAGCGCATAACCACATGTACTAACTTTTGCTACACAATACGGTCACTTCACTACACATTTTGCCCCTCACTGTAAGCATTCACAGACCGTATTTCTAAAAGCACAGCCACACTCGTAACTCTTAACTGTCTATAATATTTATTTTGAGTCAGCAATCTTATTTTTTGTATTACTTTTTTTTCCTATATTTCTTCTAGAGTTCTGTTAGTATCTCTCTTTCTTTCTTTCTCTCTCTCCTCCATTTCATTTTTTTTCTGTTTTACATTGTCTGCCTTTTCTGCCTCTCTCTCTCATCCCTTCCCTTTATTATTTTTTTTCTCATATTACTATTTCTTTCCTTCTATTTCTCCTCCAGTTCTTTGAGTATCTCTTTCCTTGATCTCTGTTTCACTTCCCTTCTCTGTTTCCTCTACATTTTCTGCCTCTCTCTTCCCTTCCCCTTACTATCTAATTTTTTTTCATATTACTCTTCTTTTCTTTCTTCTGTATTCCTCTTCCTCTTCTTTCAGTATCTCTCTCTCTCTTTCTCTTCCCTCTGTTTCACTTCCCTTTACTGCTTCCTCTACATTTTCTGCTCTTCTCTCCCACTCCCCTTACTCTCTTATTTTCTTTTCGTATTACAGTTCCTTTCTTTCTTCTGTATTCCTCCTCCGCTTCTTTCAGTATCTCTCTCTCCTTCTCTTTCCTCCGTTTCACTTTTCTTTTACAGTTTCCTCTACATTCTTTTCCATTCTCTTTTCCTTCCTGTACTAACTTATTTGTTTTTATATTAACGTTCCTTTCTTTCTTTTATTCTTCCTCCACTCTCTTTCTTTCTCTTTCCTCAGTTTCACTTCTGTTTTCCGTTTCCTCTACATTATCTGCTCCTCTCTTCTTTTCCCTCACTATTTTATTTTTCTATATTATTTTTTTCTTTCCATTTATTCGACCTCCTAATTCTTTCAGTATTTCCTCCTTTCCCTCCCTGTGTTTCACTTCTCTTTTCTGTTTCCTCTACATTCTCTGCTCCTCTCTTCCTTCCTCTTACTATTCAGTCCCCATATATTCCCTCTGCTTCCTCTCCTTCCTCTCCTTCCTCTCCTCTCCCCTCGCTTCCTTTTAGTACCGAGTATAAAAGAACTTCATCCTCCCTCTCTCCTTCCCAGCACCTTTCTTCCGTTGTCACCCAAATGTAAGCTTATTTTCCTGCTGTTTCAAGCTGGCGCGGACCGTAAGCCGAATCTTTTTTCAAGTGACAATTTTTCCTTGTCTTTTACTTTTTTTTCTTGTTTTGTCTTTTTATTTACTCTCTTGTTCATCTTTTTTGCTCGATATGGGAGGAATTCTGGCGTTCCTCCTCTCCATCGTTCTGTTTCGCGGTTTCTTTCTGCTGAGGAAGATGTCAGTGTGTCTATCTATTGCGCTCTTTTCTTGCTTTTTCTTGTTTTTTTCTTTATATTTTTTTTTTTTTTTCTTTTCTTCTTCTTCTTCTTCTTCTTCTTCTTCTTCTTCTTCTTCTTCTTCTTCTTCTTCTTCTTCTTCTTCTTCTTCTTCTTCTTCTTCTTCTTCTTCTTCTTCTTCTTCTTCTTCTTCTTCTTCTTCCCTTCTCTCTTTTCTTCTGTTCTCATCTCTTTCTTCTTCTTCTCTTCTCTTCTCTTTCTCTTTCTTCTCTTCTTTCCTCTTCTCTTCTCTCCTCTTTTCTTCTCTCTCTCCTCTTCTCTTCTCTTCTCTTCTTCTCGTCCTCCTAATTTTCCTCCTCCTCCATCTCAACCAACCAGACCCTTTCCATCTCCACAACCACCACCACCAAGACCACCTCCCAATATTCCGTCCTCCACTTCTGTATCCCTCTCCCTCTGTCTCTCTCTTTCCCTCTCCCTCTCCCTCCCCTCTCCCATCAGCAGCTTCTCCTTAAAGGCCTTCTCTTGCTGTCGAAAATAGATTCCTGAGTGGAAATCAGTTCTCCACCAAGGACAGAGGTTTGCAGGTGGAATTCAAGAGCTTTGCCGTGTCTCGTCTCGAAAGGAAGGGAATGGAAGGCCCCGTCTAGTGTTCTTGGCAGAGGGGGAAGATTCTCTCTCTCTTTCTCTCTCTCTCTCTCTCTCTTGCTTGTTATGGTTTAGTTTTTCTCTCCTGATGTTTTATAAGTGTTTTCTTCTTTTCTTTTTCTATTTCTTTATTTCTTTATTTTTTAGTCAGGTTGTGGTTGGATACTTAAGGTTTTAGTGTTCTGTTATGTTTGTTTTGTTTTGTTTTTTCTTGCTTTTTTTTTCTTAAGATTGGTAATTCTAAGTCTTTTTCTTTACTTTGTTTTATGAGGTAGTAAGAATGTGTAGTGCTTTTTGTTGTTATTGTTACGACTACTACTTCTATACTACTACTACTACTACTACTACTACTACTACTACTACTACTACTACTACTACTACTACTACTACTACTGTTACTACTACTACTATTGCTACTGCTGCTAACACCCCCACCACCACCACCACCACCACCACCACCACCACCACCAACATCATCACTATTACTATTACTACAACAACAACAACAACAACAACAACAACAACAACTAACTACTACAAGAAACAAACATCAACAGTAACAACAACAGCAACAAAAAGAAAACAAAAACAATAACTGACCTCTTTTTACGAACATTTATTGCCTTTGGCCACTGACCCATTACATAAAACAACAACAACAACCACAATAACAACAGCAATAACTACAACAGTTACAATTACTACTTGCACCACCACCACCACCACCACCACCACCACCACCACCACCACCACGACTACCATCAACTGTAACTTATATCGCTAACTGTTGTAGGCAGAAGAAAAATACAGGAAACAACTCTTAATACCCTCTCTGTTGATAAAAATGGCGGAATTAAACCCTTAGTACGAGGAGAATTAGAGCCGAAATTCACGAAAAATACACAAAACCTATTGAGAGGATGTAAGAGGGATTATATAGTAGTAGTAGTGGTGGTAGTAGTAGTAGTAGTAGTAGTAGTAGTAGTAACAGTAGTAGTAGAAGTAGTAGTAGTAGTAGTGGTGGTGGTGGTAGTAGTAGCAGTAGTAGTAGTAGTAGTAGAGAGAGAGAGAGAGAGAGAGAGAGAGAGAGAGAGAGAGAGAGAGAGAGAGAGAGAGAGAAACTTAAGGAATGTGAGAAATAGACTAGGAAAGCAAAAAAGAAACACTAAAACAAAAAGAAAGACATATGAGAAACATGAGAAGGAGGAAGAGGAAGAGGAAGAAGAGAAGGAGACGGAGGAGGAGGTGGAGAAGGAGGAGGAAGAGGCTGTTAACAGGGATAAAAGATTCAATATTTGTATTATCTTTCTCAATGTACACAAAAGGAGAGTAGTGATGTAATATTACACGATAAAGAAAGAAAAATATCTAATCAGAGAGAGAGAGAGAGAGAGAGAGAGAGAGAGAGAGAGAGAGAGAGAGAGAGAGAGAGAGAGAAAAAAATATCAATATCTTACAAAAATCTCCATACATCAGATATAAAACCGTAATATTTGAGTCTATATGTGAAGCAGTTTATTGGCCTAGACTTTCCCTTTCACTCGATTCACAGACATGCTATTAACTGAACTATGTCACATTATTTTCTTGGGCGACTGTACAAGAGGGTTATATGAGGCTTTGGTGGTGGTGGTGGTGGTGGTGGTGCTCTTAACCTTCTTCACGGGCCGCAGACGAAAGCACAGCCAGTCGGAAACTAATTTGGGTGAATAATGAACGTGTTTACCAGTCCCGTGCGACACACACACACACACACACACACACACACACACACACACACACACACACACACACACACACACACACACACACACACACACACACACACACATTCTCTCTCTCTCTCTCTCTCTCTCTCTCTCTCTCTCTCTCTCTCTCTCTCTCTCTCTCTCTCTCTCTCTCTCTCTCTCTCTCTCTCTCTCTCTCTCTCTCTCTCTCATACTGGTTTTCTCTTTTTTTTATCCTTCCTTCAGTGCCTTGTTTTCCTCCTTGCTGTCTTTCCTTTCATCTGTCTTTCTTTCCTTAATTTTTTCCTTCTTGCTCTCTTTAATACCTTCCTTTCCTTCCTTCTTTTTCTTTCTCTCTCTTCCTTTCTTCCTTCCTTCCTTCCTTCCTTCCTGTCATCCACTAACTTGCATCTTCCTCTCTCTTCTTTCTTCTGTGTTCTCTTCTCTCTCCTTCATTTCTTGTTTTTTTTTATGTTTCCTACTCTACTTCTTCCTCCTCCATCCCCTCACTTCCCTGCTCACCCCCTCCCCTTCCTCTTCCATTTCTCTCTTTTTTCCTCCTTTTCCTCTTCCTCCCTCTCTCCACTCAAGACACTGAAGAACAAAGAGAGAGAGAGAGAAAACAATTAATCATTTCTCATATTTAGTTGTAATGTTTCAAGGACGTAGATAAATATTACTCTTTTTTTGGTGATGTTTTCCTTTCACGTCTCCAGTTTCTATTTTTTAAGTTGTGGGGGACATGAGGAAACATTTGCTTAGTGGAGTAGGCCTTGGATGGGTGGAGGAAGGGAGAGGTGGAGGAAACTTGTGGTGTAGAAAGCTTTAGGGGATGCGGTGGAAGGTTTTGATTGGGGAAGGGAAGGCTGGTGCATATAGGAGGAGGAGGAGGAGGAGGAGGAGGAGGATGAAGACGATGAAGAAAAGAGTTGAAAAATAAAAGAGGAGGAGGAGGAGGAGAAGGAGGAAGAGGGTGAAGAAGAGGGAAAGAGACTGAGAACGAAGAAGAGGGAAAGAGACTGAGAACGAAGAAGAGAAGAAAGAGAAAGGAAAAAAACAACAGAGAGGAGAAGGAAGAGAATAGTACTTCAATATACTTAAAACTACAAGATTAAATACCACTACCACGGCTACTGTTACTATTATTTTTTCGTTTATAGTAAAAGTACCAACAATAATGATATGTTAGTTCGAGAGAGAGAGAGAGAGAGAGAGAGAGAGAGAGAGAGAGAGAGAGAGTGTGTGTGTGTGTGTGTGTGTAGCAGTCTGGAAGGAGCATGGGAGTGTGTTAGAGTGTACATCTTTTCACCTTGGTCTTATAAGCATGACCTGAGCCTCTCCCACGTTCCCACTCTCCCACCTGCACCTGCCAACATTCCCACACTCCCACACCTGGTCTGTTCATGTACTACACCTGTCTCTTCACCTTTCTCTTACCTTAGAAGCTCACCGGTAACGTGTGTGTGTGTGTGTGTGTGTGTGTGTGTGTGTGTGTGTGTGTGTGTGTGTGTGTGTCTATGAGTAACAGTCTCAGTGATTTTTGTTCCTAATTTGACGTACACGATCTAATTCTGTGTACACGTACGGTTGTGTGCACTAATTAATGTGTACGTAGTGTGGAAGGGATTGCTGTGTGTATGTATATGTGTGTGTGTGTGTGTGTGTGTGTGTGTGTGTGTGTGTGTGTGTGTGTGTGTGTGTGTGTGTGAGTGAGTGAGTGAGTGAGTGAGTACATTGAAGTGTGTGTACATTACCTAGTTTGTTTGAGGCAGGGGGCGGACACAAAGGTGGGTTATATGGTAGAGGTATAATTGATGTGAAGTGCGTTGAGGTGCAGTGGTTGAGTGAACTGTAGGTTTTCAAGGATCTGTTTAGAAATGTCCTCTGTCCTATCTTTACAGGGTACAAAGTTGAAAGGCGCGGGGACACATTTGGGTTGTATCGTGCAGGTGTAATGAAGGTGCTATTCATTTGTGTGTGTACATGTTTATGGGTTTTGGTTTTGTTGTTCTTAAGGGGTGATGTTGAAAAGGTGCTTTATCTCCTCCTCACAAGGCACAAAGGTGAGAGGAGCAGAGCGTTAGATATTGAGTTTTTATTTTTCGTTTTTTTAAGCGACACAATTAGTGAGTAAAAAAAAAAACAGAACGCTTAAAGAAATCGTAAAAGGCTGAGAGAAGTAACGAAAGATGATAAGCTCTCATATTAACTGAAATACTGACCCTGATAACGATGAACACACACACACACACACACACACACACACACACACACACACACACACACACACACACACACACACACACACACACACACACACAATCCATATCCCATAATTAACTATTTCTTCAGCTTTCTCCTCACCGTTCATCATTTTAAAAGTCCGTAAATAAAGACACCTCCTTGTTTCCTTTATTCCCGTGTAAGTACTCAGCTGAGGGTGGTAAGTATGACTTCCTGCTTTGCCTTCTAACATGACGTAGATATAGCGTATTAATGCACGTTTAGCAGCTTGATGCAACACAGGTAAGGTAGTGAACAGGTATGCTCGCCTTCTCACTCTAGTGCTTGGCTAAGTTCACGTATATTGTATGAATTTACCTGCGCGTGTGTGATTGAATATAGTTATTGATAATGCATAGGTAATTTTCAGCGACTAGCTTATAATTAAGTATCGCTATAAGTTTTGAAATGCGTGTTGTTAATCCGGAAGGGCAGAAGTGGAATTACTGTATTAGCTACTTCTGTGTTTTGTTTCTCTCATTCTAAAATTCTATTTCACGACAGTCTTGCTTGATAGATTCTTAACAGATCTGAATATTTAATCCTTTCAATACTATTTTGTTCATCTTTATTTTTTTAGGCTCTAAGACATCTATTTCTTCTACAGCCATGGATAGAAATCTCAAAATATATTCTTTTAATGCTCTTTTTTGATGGAAATGGTGGAAGTAAAGGTGGTACGTTTTAGTAGAGTAATTTTCACTAATGTTTTATGGAAGGTGAATATGTAGCTTAACATAAGGATGATTTGAAAAGAGCATATTTGGGTTTGTAGATATTTCTGTGTCTAATATTAACCATATATTAACGCAAAAAAGTATATACGTAATCATTTACCATATTTTTCTTCTAAAATAAACACATGTACTAATTTTTCTGCTTGAAATATACAACTTTTTTTTCTCCTACTTATATAAAAACTATTTCTCGGCACTTATGTTTATTCACTCAATTAACTACTTTTCCTCTTACCTTCATGACTAACTTTTATCATGTGTCTGTTTTTTTTCTCCCTGCAGGTAAGGGACGCCGCAGGTTGCTCGCTCTTTACTACCTGTGTTGAGGAGGTGACAAGTAGGTGGTGGAACACTTTTCTCTTATTTTCTATTTTATGTTTTGTGAGTAATGTTAAGACGTCGACTCCAGGTGGTGGTGTTCTTAAGGGTTGTCTTGTTTGGTTGGTTGATGTTAACGACGATGGTGATGATGTTGCTGGTGTTGGTTTTGTTGTTCTGGTCCTCAGTCGGTGGTGTTGTAGTGCGTGTGTGTTTGTGTGTGTGTGCGTGTGTGTGTGTGTGTGTGTGTGTGTGTGTGTGTGTGTGTGTATGTGTGTGTGTGTGTGTGTGTGTGTGTGTGTGTGTGTGTGTGTGTGTGTGTGTGTGTGTGTGTGTGTGTGTGTGTGTGTGTGTGTGTGTGTGTGTGTGTGTGTGTGTGTATTAAAGATTCTCTCTCTCTCTCTCCAGTCTCTCTCTCTCTCTCTCTCTCTCTCTCTCTCTCTCTCTCTCTCTCTCTCTCTCTCTCTCTCTCTCTCTCTCTCTCTCTCTCTCTCTCTCTCTCTCTCTCTCTCTCTCTCTCTCTCTCTCTCACACACACACACACACACACACACACACACACACACACACACACACACACACACACACACACACACACACACACACACACACAAACACACACACATAAAACACATCCCCGCTGCTTACTAATGAGCACCTTCACCTGGGAGGATATTCATATTTGGCAGGTAATGGATTTGTAACGAGATCAGGTGACGTTGACGGCCTGGATCTCTGAACTCCCTTCCTCTGTTCCTCTGTCTCTGTCTCTGTCTCTGTTTCTGTCTCTCCGTCCACCTTTCCTCTCGTTTCTCTCCCTCTTTTCTGCTATCGCGTTCCTCCATCCACTGGTCCCCCTGCAGCCTCTCGTAAGCTCTCCAATCACTATTAGATTCTCCATTACGGCCCTTAGCTTATTTGATCCCATTTACAGTATCAGTTTTATCGCAATTTTCTATTTTTAAAAGCTTGTTTTTTTTTTCATTATCGTCCTTCAAAATGTCTCTCAGTGTCCTGCTGCGGCACTATTTTATTTTTATTTGGACATTAGACACAGCCAGAGATTTTTAGTCTATCTATTTGAAACTTCATCATAATTTATCGTATTTTTTTCCTTAAGGTCTTTTGTTTTTACTTACATTCCATTATTAGATACACTCTTACAATATTCCTCACTTTTCTATTGTTTCTTGTATGTAAGCATTCTCATTTTATTTTAAACCATCATAATATAACCGAATATATTCTTTTTATATTCCCTTTTCTTTCAGTCTTTATTTTGTTTTTCGTATTTTTCTTTAAGCTTTTTGTTTTTGCTTACATTCTATTAGGTACACTCATTATAACATCACTCATTCTTTCTAGAGTTTCTTTTATGTAAACATTCTCATTTTCTTTCACACCCTCAAAATGTACCCGAATATATATCTTTTTTATATATTACCCTTCTTTCGGTCTTTATTTTGCATCACAACCTTATATTTTCTTCCCTTTTCACTCGTCTTTGTGCCTGAAACATGAGTATTTTCAAAGACTTGCGGGATTCACTCAGCTCCTTTTTGAGGTCACCTGATCTCCACCGTTCTATATATTCTACATGTTCCCAGCGGCTCTCAACATCTTCCTTCTTTAGTCCTTTCTAATCCCCTTCAGATCCATATATTTCAGTTTTTTCTCGCCCTGCCCACCACCTCCTTCCACGCGGAACGCCCAGGAACCTCCATTATCGTTCCCCAACTTCCTCGTGTCCCATTCCAGTCTGTCTTCTCACTCTCTGTAAGTGCTCTATAAGTTTTCTCATAGCCACCACGCCTTTGTCCTCCTAATTAGTCCTGTTTTCTTCCCACCACTCTCTACCTCTTTCTCTTTTCCTCTTTTCTCCTTTCTATACTCCTGTCCTCCTGTTTGTCTTCTGTGTTCATATTTTTTTCTTTATTTCTGTTTTGTCATTTTTCTCTTCGTCTTTGTTTTGTCTGATTTTTTTTTCGTGTGATTTCTACTTATTTTGATTTTCCTTTACGTATTTTGTACATTATCTCTAGTTTTATGTTTATTTAATGTAATGTAGCTGAAAATGACGATGAAGTTTGTCTGTTATACGTTTATGGAACTAACACTAAGCAAATATCTGTTATTCTTAAGTTTTATTCAATTCATTTATTTATTTATTCCATTGTTTTGTTTTATGGAGGAGACAATCATAATTTTTGCAATATCAATGGAACTAAATTTAAGCAAGATATTATTGTTATTTGAATTTATTTGTCTATTTATTTACGTATTTGTTTATTTATTTTATCTATCTATCTATTTGTATTTCATCAAGGCAAGGCAGAGTCGGAAAACAAAGGCGTCACATGGCCGTGTAATCCTGAGCGGGACAGTTTCGCTGCATATTAAAAGCAATCGGATTTCCTCGTGCTACTTTTTTTGTTTCTTTTTTGTTGAAATGGAAAGACCAGATTTGGGTTAGCGTTGATGGCGGTGGGGATGGAAGTGGCGGCAGCGGCGAGGCAACGGTGGTGGTGATGGTGGTGGTGTTGATGGTGGCGAAGTGTAATATCCTTCGCTGTGCAATTTTGTACAACTCATAACTGTTGGAAAAATGTTATGCTGTCAATGCTATGCTCAAATAACCTCTCTCTCTCTCTCTCTCTCTCTCTCTCTCTCTCTCTCTCTCTCTCTCTCTCTCTCTCTCTCTCTCTCTCTCTCTCTCTCTCTCTCTCTCTCTCTCTCTCTCTCTCTCTCTCTCTCTCTCTCTCTCTCTCTCTCTCTCTCTCTCTCTCTCTCTCTCTCTCTCTCTCTCTCTCTCTCTCTCTCTCTCTCTCTCTCTCTCTCTCTCTCTCTCTCTCTCTCTCATTCATTCTCCCTCCTCTCATTCATTCTACTACCACCACCACCACCACCACCCATTTCACCACCACTATTGTTCGTGCTTTTAATTGTTCCCACTCTTCTAACCTTTTTTCCTCTCCGTGCATCCTTCTCCCCCTCCCTTTCTTATTCACTGCTGTCGAATATTACAGCGATGGGTATATTTGCCTTTGGACACGCTGACAGGTGTTATATTCAGGGAGAAGTGAGTTAGTAAGGAAGGGAAAGAGGGAAGAGAAGAGGAGAGACAATATTGATACATACATAGGAGCCACATGAAGATTAAAAGCGGAGGTGGAAGAGTTCAAAGCCAAATTCAGTTATATTTTTTTTAGTTATAACAAAAGAATATCAAGAGAAAGAAATAGAACCAGATCCCCCAAAGGACGAACTGAGCTCTCCAAATTTCCTGCTCTAAAATGTGTGTTCTGGAAATATAAAGGTCAATAAGTAGGATAAAAACTAAAGTAGATTTCTTACCAAATTATTTCCTTCCAAACTTATCAGGTAAAAGGAATGTAATGCTAAAAAATAACCAATTTCATCCTGTCTTTATACATATAGTTAGATCTTGGGCTCAGCAGGAGAGTGAGTAGTGAGCGAAACTAACCATAAATCTTTTACTTTCATACTAATAATGCGAAACTTATTCTTATCTAACCAAAAGCTTAACTTGTGCGATTACTTACGTGAAATATACTCACTACAACAGCTACGTCAAATTCAGCAGGTGTTTAGCAGGTGTGTAGCAGGTGTGAGCTCACCTTTACTAGAGTGAATGAATGTGAGTCTGAAACTTACTTTTTTCTTACCTCCCTTCGACACCTTTAGGCTTAAATTGCAGTGGCAGGTGTGTAGATTAGTGTGGAAGGTGTGGGAAGTGTGCCAGGTGTAAACTTATTGACACGTCAGAGGAAAGGAGGGAGCTACGAGGCCAAAAGTAAACACGGGGGAGTTTTACCAGAGAGGTTTAGACTCAATGGTTTAGACAGACAGACAGACAGACAGGAGGAGGAAGAGGACGAGGTAGAGGAGGAGGAAGAGACGATTAAGCCGAGAAACCAGGAAATTGTGAAGAAGGATAGCGAAAAAGAGGACGATAATGATAAGGAAAGAGAGATAGAATCAAATAATGAAAAAGGAAAGAATTCAAGAATAAGATAATGAGTAGGAAGACGACGAGGAAGATTGAAGAAAAGGAGACGGAAGAAAAATTATCCAGGAAAGAGAACGAAGCCAAGGAAAAAATGGAAAAAAAAAAAATGATGAAGAACGAGGAGTAGGAACATAGAAAGAAAGGGAATGAATAGGCAATGGAAGGGCGATGAAGTTGAGGATGAGAGAGAAGGGATTAAGGGAGAGAAATTAAGGGACGAGGGGAATTAGAGAAGAGACGAACGATACCACCTGGAATGGAAGGATTTTCTAGCCAATCCAAATTAATCTGAGAGAAAGAGAGACTTAGGACATAAAAACACCAGCTTGGAGAGGACTCTGGGGCCTGCAATTAATGGCTCACTGGGGAAGGGGTGTGTTAGGGGTACCAGGCGTCCCCATTAATGTGAAAGGGGGGAGGAGATTATGTAAGGGAAAAAAGGTGGAGAAAAGATATTGTCCAGATAATTTTATGTAGGGAAGGAAGTTGTGGATGGCACGTGTATATTGAATGGGATTGGGGAGCTGACTCAGGCTGTTTTTTGTGTGGTGGAATGGGAGACTATGTGAGGAATAAAAGGTGAGGAGGAATCTTAAGTACCTCGTGTTATGGTCCTTGAGTTATGAGTTGTATAAGTGAAGTAAAGGCCAGGCAGGGTCTCACGGTGCTTCTCACGTCCATATTCAAAAACTCCTGCTTTCTCATCAAGACAATTTTCTACATTTTCTACATTCTACATTTTCCACATGGACGACTAGCTGGGTTTTCAAGACAGTTCCACCTTATGGTAGACGAGATATCTTACCAATCCACCAGAAAAACTGTAAAGATACCCTTAAAACAGGATTATCTTCAACTATAGCCTTTGGAAAGTAGTGATGGTGAGGGAGCAAAGCATTTCTAAATACGTGCCTCAGCCGTACTGGTGATGGAAGCATTACTCTCAGGGTTACTCATATGGAAAGGACAACAAGCAACGGGTACTAACTTGTGAAAAATTGTAAAGAGAATAAGAGGAATCTTTTTTTTTTTTTAGGAATGGTAGATTTTGTTAAACAGAAATTAAGAGGAATTTAGTTTTCAATTGAAGTGGTAGATTTTTGAAGGAGAAAGTAGAAGGAATTTAGAGCTTTAACTTCGTGTTTGTTATAGAAAAAGAGAACCACGTTTGTACATTCACTTCATTGGAAATTAACACTTTTGAACAACTGAAATATAGATAAATAGGTAAACTAATACAAAGTGCAGTTAGAGAAATTTGAATAGTTCCATCAAAGACAGCAGCAAAGATATGTATGTGATGGTAATGGACTACGTACCTCATTGGATAGTTAAGCAGATAAACTGATACAAAAAAGTAATAGAATGATGGCAGAAGACTTGGAGTGATGAAGAGTGGTAGGCAGACAAACAGACAAGGTAATACATCCTCTCTTGCTCTTTATGCATGAGTGGATAGAGAAAAATAAATAGAGAAGGAAAAACAAGTAATAAATCAGACCATGACTTCTCCTCCTCCTTCTCCTCCTCCTCCTCCTCCTCCTCCTCCTCCTGCTCCTCCTACTCGTCCTCCTCCTGTAAGCCTTTTTGTTACTCTCTCCTGGGGATCTTTAGCTTTCTTTCATCCCCATTTCTCTCTCTCTCTCTCTCTCTCTCTCTCTCTCTCTCTCTCTCTCTCTCTCTCTCTCTCTCTCTCTCTCTCTCTCTCTCTCTCTCTCTCTCTCTCTCTCTCTCTCTCTCTCTCTCTCTCTCTCTCTCTCTCTCTCTCTCTCTCACCTGGAAGATAGATTCATAAATATAAACAGATTAGACTTTCATATCAATAGTTTACGTTTGCTAAATTGATAAAATACTTAAAAATCTCCGAGAAAATATATCGAAAGGTAAATAAGAATAAATTGGTTTATGAAGAGAAAACATTAATATTTCTTTTCTGTATTTTTCCCCCTGAATAATATTACAGGTGTGGAACGCCCTTCTTACCTTTTCTGCTTCTGTTCCCTATTCCCTCCCTCCTTCCTATTTCGCTTCCTCAGGTCTTTGCCTCCCTTGGGTCCCACTTTCCTCGCCGCCCAAGAACGCTTTTTCTTTTTTCTTTTTTTATTTTGTCATCCCTTCCTTCCGCAGCTTCCTTCTTTGTCATTTTCTTTCATTTTTTCTCTTTTTTTTTTTATATATTGGTGGTGTTGGTGATGGTGGTGACTGTAGGTAGTGAGGATTAACGGAGGGTGTGGTGATCGTGATACTACGTACTACTGCTGCTACTGCTACTGCTACTACTACTACTACTACTACTACTACTACTACTACTACTACTACTACTACTACTACTACTACTACTACTACTACTACTACTACTACTACTACTACTACTACTACTACTTGTGGGGGAGGAGGTGGAGGAAGGATGGGGATGCTTCCTTTCTGCTGAGATACGAAGAAAAAAAAATAGGTGGGAAAATTACAAGACGAGAGGAAAAAAGCGACAGAATCCCTAAAATAAAGCACCTCCATTAGTTGCCCTTCGCCCCTGTACTCCCCTTAGGGTAGTGCCGCCATTGGCCAGGCCCTCAAGGTGGACTCCTCACCTCACCTTTGTATTTTGTTTGCTGTTTCCAAGTTGTTGTTTTTTTTATTTACAGATTTTATAAGTTTCATTTGATTTTTTTTTTTTTTCTTCTTTGTGTTTCCTATTCATTTTTTTCTGTATCTTAGTATTACCTGTTTTCTTTAATGTTGATTCCATAGTTCCATTTTTTCTTTCTTTTTTTTCTATATGTGTAATTGACATGTTGTTATGAAGTTTTGAAATGTATTCCCCGTGTCTTTATTCTTTATTTGTTTGTTTGCTGAATTGTATGTTTGACGTATTTCTTTAGTTTTACTCTTCTCTCTGTTTTATTTTGCTTTTATCTTACATTCTGCAAACGTTAAAATGATTTTCCATGCTTTTGAATTTGTTGTCACCTTTTTTTTCATATTCTTTTCTTTTTCTGTTTGTGTCCTATTTTTCTTCACTTTCTTTTCCTATCCTTTCTCTTTTCTTTTTTTTTGTAACAGTAAAATATTTGGTGCCGGTGTTGAAAAACTATTCCTCTGTTTTCGTACGTACTTTTTCCTTTCTTTGGTTTTACCAAAACCATTCCAAGTAACAGAAAGATTGCCAACACTTCTTACACCACAGATAAACGTAACGCTTTGTCTCTTAATATTAAATGTTGTTATCTATTCATTGTAGGACGAGCACTGGAAAAATGTAACAGCAGCACGTATACATTATAAAGGTCATAACGAATATTCTGGTGTTCTCTATTTATTGAAGCCAGTAATGTAATGAATGTGAGAAATGCATTTACATGATATGAAATACTAAATAACAATCTAGTGTTCAGTATATGTTCAACAAATGATATAGCAAATGATATAGCATATATGTATTATCGAAAACATCAAAGAGTAATCTGCATTAGCATTAAACGTCACGAGGCTGAAATCAAACGTGTTTATGTATGAATATTAGAATTGTCTAAACGATATACAAGGGATTAACGCTTTTCTTCATATTGTATTTTATTTTTAGTGCACCTACTTTATGTCTGAGGAAGATCATTTACAAGAAAGAATTTAAACAAACTGCTCATAACGCCATTCGCAAAAGTAAATTAACAAAAGATATGAAAAAAAAAGCTAGACATTATTAAGTGCTTTCATATATTGTAGTTACTTATTGAAAGATTATGTGAGCGTTACTAAAGAAAATTTCAAATCATAACATACATTTTAGCTATAACAAAAAGCAGTCTGACAGGAAATATCAC
>NC_059274.1:5970000-5985000 GCF_017591435.1 Portunus trituberculatus
GCACTCTCCCCTCACCCTTTCCCCTCACCCCGTTTCCTCTCCCTCTCTCCTAACCTCATCCTACTCTCACTTTCCCTGCGTTCCCCTCTCCCACTTTACCCAGTCATGATCCTTTCCTGTCGTTCCCCTCTCCCTCACCCTCTGTCTGTTCGTCTGTCTGTCTAACTGTCTGTCTCATCTCCCCTAACTTCACATTTCCCTTATATTCTCTTCCCTCTGTCCTTTATCTTTCCCTCATACTTTTATTATCACTTTCTCTATAGTTCCCTTCTCATCTCCCTCTCTTCCTCTCCCTATTCCATCATCTGCTTCCTCTGCCTAACTCCCTTCATCTCCCTGTCATCCGTGCTCTTCTCGCCCCTTCCTGCACGACTAAGCCTTGTCGCCCCTGCCACTAAGCCCTGTTATCCTCCACCACCGCCAACACCACTAAGCCTCCACCCTCCCTCCCTCTCCAATGCCATTCCTAATTTTCTCCACCACCACCACCACCACTACCTACCCACCTACCTACCACATCCACTAAGGGTCTACCCATTTCCACTCCTCTAATTCCTCCTCCTCCTACTCCTCCTCGTGCCACTAATCCCAGTTCTAGCCACCACCATTACTACTTCCTCTTCCTCCGCCTCCACCATGATCAGCTTCCCCCGCCTCCACCTCCTCTTTCTTCTCTTCCTCTTCCTTCTCTTCTAGCACCATGCTTCCATATAGGAGTCTTTCCACTCAAGAAACACATACCGTCAAAAGAGACTAATTAGATAAATGATAGAGAGAGAGAGAGAGAGAGAGAGAGAGAGAGAGAGAGAGAGAAACAGGAGAGAACTCATTATTCTCATTATTCCTCACCGTACTTCTTAATGAGGGAAGAGAGCAAAGGTTCACTATTTTTTGAGAGAAACTTGGAAATCCTCTCCTGCCGTAAATTCCTTGTTTAAAGAACCGTTGCAGTTATTGTGTGTTAAATAATCGTTAGAGTTGCTTGTTGGGTGTGCATAGATAATATCCATAGTTAACTTTTAGAAAATGGAAACTCTTAGAAAGACTCTCGATTAGATTAGGTTAGGTGATTTTAGAGGAAATATTGAATCGTACTACCATTTATTAATTTATTTTTCCTATCATGACTTGAGAATATGAAGTGTAACATGTTAACGCTGCATTAATATTAGATTTATGCACCATTTGTCACTTGGCAGTATTACATTTTTACTGTGTTATCTTTTCATGCTTTTATTACCTGTTTCTCTTCCTGACGTTGAAAATCTTCACGAGAAAGACATAATTTCGCAGGTGAAAAGTAATGAAATCACTTGGTTCGCCCTCACCTGCCCTATTTTTTTCTTCTACCTGAGGATGAAAGTGTTACTGAATAATCCTTTACAAAATCAATTATACCAGGAATTGCAACATATATCCACATTACACTAATATTGAAATTATGCATCACCATTCATCAATAGACAGATGAATTTTTTTATGACTTTTCCACCAGTCACGTCCTCTGATCCTTTATTGGCGTTTCCGATTCAATAAATAAATAATTACCTTTTCTAACCCACTTCCGGTATTACCTTATTGATGCGGAGGATTATGTACTGGGAGAGAGAGAGAGAGAGAGAGAGAGAGAGAGAGAGAGAGAGAGAGAGAGAGAGAGAGTAGTGATGAAAGCATAACATGTATGGGAATTATTATATGCGATGCTTGTGTGTTGTGTCTGTGTGTGTGTGTGTGTGTGTGTGTGTGTGTGTGTGTGTGTGTGTGTGTGTGTGTGTGTGTGTGTGTGTGCGTCCTCCATGGTTTGTTGTTTCCTCGGCTGTTTTTTAAAGGGTTGTGGTCTTGTCATCATCATTATCTTTTCCTATTATTCTGTATCTTCCATTTGCTCTTTATTCCATGTTTCTGCTTATTCTCATCGTGCGTTCCTTTCTTTTCCCTCCGTGTATGTTATATTCTCCTTTATTGCAATGTGTATTTGTGTGTCTCTTGTTTTCCTCTTTATCTTTCGTCTTTCCTCGTGGTTCATGTGGAGTGTTGGTCGTTGGTCGCAGGCAGACTGGTGGAGTATTGACTTGTGTGCCTCTCTTGCTTTTCTCCCTTGTGTAATGTGTTTTCTCTTTCCGCTTCTATTTATTCCTTTTCTTCCATTGGCGTTTCTCATTTGTCAGCTCACATGTTATTTCGTTTCTTTGCTTCCAGGGCTGCCACTCCGCTAGTCCCGCTAATGACAAAAAAAGAGAACGTTACAAGCCGCACGTTTCTCGGTATGTAAGCGATATTGGCACCCTCCTTCCCTCATCCCTCAGTTCCTCTCTCCTTCAGTCCCCTCCACCTCCCGGAGAGAGGCGCCCTTCCCCACTCTAGCAGCCGGGTCTCTAGTTTCCTAGCAGCAGAGGACCCGTGCTGTAGCTGAACGCACTCATGTCGTCTAGAAACCACTTGAGGTCCTGCATTTTACTGAGGACTAGATGCACTATTTTTTCATCCTACGTTCGAATGTCGCCCTGTTGTAGTTTTGTGCCCGAATTTTATGAACACGCTGACTTTTTACGCGTGCGGGCTTAGCTTGAAGACACGGAGACTTGTGGAGTGTTTTCCCTCTCCGTAGTCTGAGTGTCGAAGGTTGAAAGCCACCGATGTGATAAAGGCGGCGGGAAAGTGCGGTGGCGAGGTCCCTGTAGTTATATTATTGGATCTCACGCCTCCCATGTTTCCTCTATTTTTTTACCCAGCCTTCTTTAGGGCGCTCCTAGTATGTACACAGCAGTCAGTACCCGTAGCCGTGTTTTCTGAACCTTTAGTAAGACGAAGAGGAGTTAAAACATATCCTTAGCATATACTTTGTGTTCTTTCCTTGTTTTCATTGTCTTCTTTATCTTTTTGCTAGTTTCTCCGTAAATCACCCGGGCTTTGTCTCTACTAGCTGGTGTGCTTTAGTCCAATTTTTCTCTCCTCGTTATGTCTTAATGAGCGAGGATTTAGTAGTTCTGTGATAGTTATGTGATTCAATAGTCGTAGTGTTAGTAGTGTGAGTGTGAATGATGGTCACTGTTCACCACCACGACCTTCACTGCAAGTCCCGCCACTACCACTACAACTTCCACTACCACCACCATCACCACTTGGAGCTTGGTGAGTACACTGTAGGCTAAGTGACCTTGAGGTTTATTAAAAAAAAAAGGCTACTAGTGTTCTATGGCAAAATAACACTCTATCACCAGTACAGTCACTATTTCAACACAGCCACTCGTTCACCTCACCATTATCATCACCACTTCATGACCATCTAAACACAATGACTTTACTTTGCCATTACCATCACCATCTTTTCACCGTCAACACCTCTTCATCACCACCATCACCACTACCGCCTCAAGTACGGCCACTAAAAGCACCATTACCAGCGGCGGGAACCATTAATCGAGACGGCAACATTCAGAATTCGAAGTCGGAACTCCATTGACAGCCTGAAGGAGTGGAAGCAGAAGGGAGAGAATGTCGGTTCTTTGTATATGGCACGATCCCTTCCCCTTCCTTCCCCTCACTCACTCTCTTTTGCTCTCTCTCCATCTCTCTTACCTTCACCTTCCTCCGCCTTTCTCTTCCTTTATTTATCTCTCTCGTTTTCCTATTTTTCACATCATTTTTTTTCTTTTACTGCAGTCCGTTACTTTCTTTTCGTTCACTTCTGTTACTTCTCTTTCCTTTCTTTATTTTTCATTCCTCTTCCTGTTCTGTACTTTTCTCTTTCCCTTTATTTTGTTTCGCTTCTTTCCTTTTAACGCATTTTGCTTACATGTACACTCCAATACTACTACTACATACACACACACACACACACACACACACACACACACACACACACACACACACACACACACACACACACACACACACACACACACACACACACACACACACACACACACACACACACACACACACACACGGAAACGGACACGGACACACACATTGTTATTGTTTTTTTCCGGCTTCCCTTGATTGAGAGAGTCACCAAAATGTTTCCATCCAAGGTTTTCATTTCACAGAGCAGCCGCGTGACGCCCCATTGAGTGCAGGGGCGGGGAAAAACACTATTATCGGTGATCCAGAAGTGTTGACGCTCTGTTTGCTCGGGTAATAAATGACACAGGTTTCCTCTACACGAACATAAAGAAGCAGAGAATTCAGGGTCCGCCTCTCAGCCACCATGTTCTGTCTTCTTTCATATGTTTTCCTTCTTTTTTCCATGGTGTATGTGTCGCTTCATCTTATTTTTCATTTTTTTCATTAACTTTACTTGGGTTTTAGCTATTTTGACTCGCTGATCTGCATGTCTTCTATTTTATTCTTTTCTATTTTTTTTTTTTTTTTTGTGCAACATGTCTTGTTTTAAAATCCACACACCTCTTTTTTGCTTCTTTTTGCGTAAATTACTTGGGTTATATGTTGGCTCGATAATATAATGCTATTTAATCTACTTCACACCGGCTGTATCTTAATTACCACTTGTTTTCTAATGAAGCTTTGAACACTAACTCTGTACCTTGTCCTACCACCTATTATAGTGAAGCGTGTATCGTCTAAACACTGCACACTAGCACAACACCTTATCCTAATCCTACTACTTCTTATATGTGGGGCCCTTTACTTCCTTTCGTGTCGTAGGTGGCTGAAAGAAATGGGAGGCTGAGCTAGCATCCATTGGGGTCCATTGAATATACTTAACACCTCGCTGGCCAGAAAGGGCGTTAGTTATTTCTCCTTCATCACCTTAACACTTGCGGAAATGGCCTCGTTGTATAAGAACAGAGGAAAGTAGTAACAGGTAGCAGAATCCTTCGGGAAATAAGACAATAATGCACGTTAAAATTCCTCATCTTATCGTTATTTTATTCATTTTTTTTCGTATTCTTGCTATGGTTCTGTTTTTCGTTCATTATGTTAAGTGGTAATAAATAGAAGAAGTTTTAAAGGAAAATCATACGATCTAGAACTTTGTATTTCATCGTTTTTTATTTATGCTTCCAATGTTTTCATTCACGTTGTGTATTGTACGCCATTATATTTCATACGACATTTAGTACTTTGTATATAATGTAGTAATAGTAATAGTGTCGCAGCAGGCAGTAGTAGTAGTAGTAGTAAGAATACCAGCATTGACAGTAGTAGTTGTAGTAAGAATAGCAGTATTGATAGTAGCAGTAGTAGTAGTATCAGTAGAAGTAGTAGTAGTAGTAGTAGTAGTAGTAGTAGTAGTAGTAGTAGTAGTAGCAGTAGTAGTAATAGTAACAGTAGTAGCAGTTAAAGGACACCAAACTCGGGCACAAAAGATAGACGCACATGCTAATCATTACGTATAAAAAAGCCGAGTCAATCAGGTTACGTATACACGAGAGAGGCTCACTAGGGAGGCGCTCGATCTGTTGGCTGAGTGTTATTATTTATGGATCTGAGAGGGCCTATGTGGGGAAGGTGATGGTTGCGGGTCTAAGTAAATATTTGTACTAATGATGAAGAAGAGAGTTTGGGAGAAATACAAGGAGTAGAGTGAATAGAGCTCAGATAATATGACAAAAAGTGGTTGTAGATAAGGCTGGAGATATAGAAGGAAAACAATAAAGAGACAAGACAGGTATTATACGAAAATAGGAACAAGAGAGGAACAAGACTGGGGGCAAAATAGAAAGAAAAGAAGAAAAGGATAGGGATAGATGTATTAAGTAGAGTAAAAGTTTATTGATAGGAAAGACAGTAAAGAAGCACGAAAGATAACCTGGAAACAAAGGAAAATAAGGATAATTATAGGAAGGATATAAGGAGACTAAGAATATATGAACAAAAATAGAATACCAATTGAAAACAGATGAACAGGTTGATGTAGGAAACTTAAACGAAGATTATAGAGAAAGAGGAAAAATAAAGACAATGATAGGATTAACAAGAAAAAAAACACATTGACAGAAAAGGATTCACATGATAATAAATGAATAAAGAGATGAAGAAATAAGAAGAATAGTAGAATAGATATCGAACTTTTGAAATTAATCGACAGGACGCGGCTCAAAACACTCGAGTCGTGTGTCCGCTGTCAACATTTTCCTACAGAGAATGAAGACCAACCCCACTCACCCAGCACTCGCAGGAAATAAACAAAGAAAAAAAAAACACTTATTAGGACACTCGAAAGCGACGTTGCTGATTAAGACAACCTTCTCTTCCTCCATTCAAAGAATATAAAGTAATTGGCTGTTGGATATTTCTCCTTTATTTTCTTATGATAAACTATAATTCTTTTTTTTCTTGTGTGGACATTGTCATCAGGAACGGAGGAAGGAAGAGGGAGGTGAAAAAAGGAACGAAGGAGAAAGGAAAAGGAGGGTGTAATAAAGAAGAGGAATGAGGATAATTGAAAAGAGAGAAGAGAAATAAGTGGAGACGAATGGAAGAAAAAAAATGCAAGGAGAGAATAGAAATCAGAGAAAGAGAGAGAGAGACAGAGAGGGAGGGGAAAGGGTAGGAGAGGGATGAGGAAAGGGATAGAAGGCGGGGCCAGACGTGGAGTGAGCCGTGTCTCCGCGAGAGGGCACCACCTGACGGACTAGTCGCCAGTCATCATCTCCATGAACTCTGCGGAAGAACAAACGCATATTTCACTACAACACAAAAAAATAGCTGAGCATTTACCCTTTCAGTACTGTAACGCATATTTATCATGTATTTTTGAAGGGATTAGGGAGGTCAGAAGATTGATGGCCAGAGTCTTCACTATTTTAATCCCAAAAATTTTTCTGAAGCTGTATAAAATCGAGAAATAGTAAGCAGAATGAATATGAAACACGTCATGGTACTGAAGGGGTTAGCAGTTTACCAGCTTAATAAAGAAGCATATAGATAAGAGTACAGGAAAGGTATATACAGAGGGAGTTTCACTGAAGAGAGCATGTGTTGTACGTTATTTAGATGTTGCAATGTGTTGTATTGAAAGTGTTTTTAGTAGGATTTTATGTAAGATCAAAATAATATTGTTATTTTACCTTTTCTCATATCATTTTTTGTAACTATTTCTGCGTCTCTCTCTCTCTCTCTCTCTCTCTCTCTCTCTCTCTCTCTCTCTCTCTCTCTCTCTCTCTCTCTCTCTCTCTCTCTCTCTCTCTCTCTCTCTCTCTCTCTCTCTCTCTCTCTCTCTCTCTCTCTCTCTCTCTCGATATTAACCAAAGCTTTCATCACATCGTTAAGCTTTGATCCTGACTTTGTCCTGATAAACAAGGCATCGTCAGTACATCTCTTTAACTTGATGAAACAATACATGATATATCGAAATAAGGTGAAATGTTTATATACACATGAAATACTATAGTGCAGCATCGTATTGTCACATTGCTTACCTTACCTTACCTAACTTAACCTTATCTTACCTTACTTTTACCTTACCTTACTTCAACCTAATGTAACGTAACCTTACTTTGTCTCACGCAAGCTAACCTAACCTAACATAGCCAAACCTAACTCAACCTGACCTTACTTAAGCTTAAACATAACGAGAAAGGCAACCATCATAGACACTAAAATGTATTCACTTCAGAAAAAAAAGCAAAGTGAAATTGAAAACGCATTATTCAAAAAGTAAAAAAGTAGCGTTCGGATGCAAAAAAAGTACCTCCTCCGTAATTCATAATAAATCTATTCTAGAGAGAAGAGAGGCAATCATAAATCCATCAGAGGGAATTACTAAGGGCACGAGCTCGCTGGCCTTTTGAAATAGGCTTGTGATCAGTCATGGCGGCAGTGATTGGGATTTCAAGGAGAGGCTTATTGGAGAGAGAGAGAGAGAGAGAGAGAGAGAGAGAGAGAGAGAGAGAGAGAGAGAGAGAGAGAGAGAGAGAATGATCAGATTACTTAAATCGTCACCAATCTTTTCCTTTCTTTCGACTCTGATATCGGATCAATAATAGGAAGAGAAGAGGAAGGCAGGAAGAAAGGGAGGGAGAAGGAAGGAAGGAAGGAAGGAAGAGGAGGGAAGAGGGAGGGAGGAAGCAGGTCAGCGGGTTAGG
The DNA here is from genome assembly GCF_017591435.1 of Portunus trituberculatus. Classification (NCBI taxonomy): domain Eukaryota; kingdom Metazoa; phylum Arthropoda; class Malacostraca; order Decapoda; family Portunidae; genus Portunus; species Portunus trituberculatus. The sequence continues at coordinate 5,978,055 of NC_059274.1, forward strand.
CTTCTGGAGATTTGAAAGTTTCTTAACACGCTGGTGTAGAGAGAGAGAGAGAGAGAGAGAGAGAGAGAGAGAGAGAGAGAGAGAGAGAGAGAGAGGGTATTGGGTTCTTGCAGTGTAATCTAAAAACTCTTCTGAACCACACTATTACTTTGGCTTACAAAGTTCGAACATTCATAACCTACATTTTGCCTCGCCTTTGAAGAACAGGTGTGAGGGAACTGGGGAATGAATGGGAGGTGATGGGCAACAGAGAGAAGAGCAGTAAGACCAAAGGGAAACCTGAGAGAAAGATAGATAAGGGGAGAGAAAACCAGTGAGAGACTTAGAATGGTTAATAAGATGAAGAGAGAGAGAGAGAGAGAGAGAGAGAGAGAGAGAGAGAGAGAGAGAGAGAGAGAGAGAGAGAGAGAGACTTAGCTATCAGTAGGAGGAAAGAAGGAAAGGGAAAATAGAAGTAGGGATAAAGATAAAAAAGAAAAAAACTAAAGGTTGTAAAAGTTCGAAGTGATCAGTAAGTGAAAAGGAGATAAAAAAAAATAGAAAAGGAGATTGGTAAATGGTAAATAAAGGTGTTGAAAGGTTTGGAAGGCATGTCTAATAGGATAACAGGACTGGAGCATCGAGTAACACTGTGGATAAATGGCTTTAGCTGTAGTAGAAGTAGATGAAAAAAGAAGAAGAGGAATGTGAATGCCTTTAATTGATAGGATAAAGAAAGTTGTGCACCACTCTTGACTTCGTGTGAAAATTCAAAAGTAAAAAAAAAAAAAGTCTAGAATTGCATAATTTATACCACTTACTTTTTTTCCTTTATTTTTTTCTGAATCTGAGCAAAGGAGGATAAGGTGTATGGGCCTTATTGAATTGTAAATAGATGGGATAGGCGTAGAGAGAGAAGGATAGGGAGGGCCACGGTTACGGTTGGTCAGGGGCTCGTACGCGATAGAAAAGTTGTTGAGTTCGTTTAGGGGAACTCGAGGGTGAAGAAGGCGGTGAAGGAGGAAAGAGAGGGAGATTCTGTAATAGAGGGAAGGTGGAACGAAACGAAGAACGAAGGGAGAAAGTTTTTGGAGGAGAAATGGAAGTAGGTACGAAAATAAATGCTAAAATGAAGTGAAGTAGAATAGTTAATAAAGATACAAGAAAGTTTTTGGTAAAGGAAATACAAAAGGAAAATGGGTACGAAAGGAGGGATAAAGATCAATAGAAATACTGTAAAAATATCAACAACAAATACTGGAAAAATACAAACAGCATGAAATTAGGAGGAAATGATGAGAAGAAAAAAGTTTGTGTGAGTGAGAAAGAGGAAAGAAGATCAAAGAAAAGGAAAAATAATGAAGGATAAACGACAAATAAAAGAAGAATTAAAAAGAAAATAGAAAAAGTGGAGATAAGGGAAATAAAGTAAGGATTAATAGGAAAAAATAAGAGACTGGTTGATGAGAAGGCACATTAGAACCAAAGTTGTAGAAAAAAGTTCGTGGGACAAAAAAGAAGGCGTTAAGAGGATACGATTTAATTAAGCTCCTTTTTTCTAGTAATTACCGATCGTTGGGAATTATAATTACGCTCTAGCAAGTGAACGTTGAATTATCTTTATTGTATAGTAGCCCTTTTTAATATTTTGTTGCCCTTGGTAAGCTTCCCTCTTACATAAAAAAATAATTTGATCGTTTATAATACATGATTTTGTTCGTTTATATTATTTTATTCTCTTCTCTCGGCCTCTCTCTCTCTCTCTCTCTCTCTCCCTCTCTCTCCCACTCTATCTCCTTCTCCCTCTCTTTCTCCCACTCACCATCAAAGTCGACCGTCCCAGAGCCGTCCTCGTCGATCTCGTCCACGATATTGTCGAGGTCAGCACTCGTCAGCTTATCGTCCAAGGCTCCCAAGATCTCCTTCAGCGCCGCCGTCGGGATAAAGCCATTACCTGCCGAGGAAGATGAGATGGAGTGGAGCTGGTGGAAGAGATGGACGTGGTGGAGCAGCAGGAGGGAGGGAGAAGTGAGTCATCGAGAAATGGCGGTAGTAATTGTGATCGCTGAATTGGAAGAGTAAATGGAAGAGGAAGAGGAATTTTGTTGAAGGAGGAGGAGTAGAGTTAGTGGAATAGAAGGAGCTGGAGGAGGAAGAGGAGGTCATAAAGAAATGGAGATGATATTGAAATGTTTGATTGGCAGGAGTACTTAGAGGAGTTTGTAAAGAAAGACAGGAGGAGCAGGGTGAGTTGGTGGTTTAAGAATACGAAGAGAACAGCGAAATGGCGGAAATGAAACTGATCAAGAAAGGAGCAGAAATGTAAGAGAAAAGTAACAATTTTGGAAATGAAGGGAAATAAAGAAAAAAGAAATATGGATGACTTTCGAAAGGAACGCAGATTTCGAGGAAGAGTTTAAAACGAAAGGGATAATTGAAAAGAAGGAAAGATAAAAAGAAAAGGAAACAAAAAAGAAAACACTTCAAGAATATGGACAAGTAGTTAAAATGAAGTGCAGTTTTGGAGAAAGAGAAGAGATGAAAATTGGTGAAAAAAAAGAGAAAGAAGAAAAAAAAGAAGCTGAGGACGAGAAGATAGAGTTCGTTAGTGAGAGGGAGAGTTGGGAGAGGAGGGAGAGTCCGGGAGCCAGGTGGGGGAGGGAGAGCGTTGTTGGAGGAAGAGGAAGGGGAAGAGGAGGAGAAAGAGGATGATTGATGGATGGAAAAAGCGCTGCCGTAGTCTTTGCAACCCTCTTCACACCGCACTGACTGGCGAGTGAAGGAAAGGGAGAATAAAGAAGACTAGAAGAGGGAAAGAAGGAAATATGAAGTGAAAAAAAGTAAATTACGTTAGAGAAAGAGAGAGAGGTGGTGGGGATAGTAAGGAGACAAGGATGATAATGAAAATAATAGCTAAAACGAAACATGATAGAAAAGAAAGTAACACATTTAGATAAAGAAGAAAGTGAGAGAGAAAGAGACAGGAGAAAACAAAACAAGGCGTGACTACCAAATCTCCCCACAAAGATAAGAGAAAAGAAAGTGATCAATTAATTATACATAGCGACAAAAAAAAATAATAAAAAATGAAAATTGAGAGGGATAAGGTAAAGGTAACGAAGAGGAGGAGGAGTAGGAAGGGAGAGGGAGAGGAATGGGTAAAGGATAGCAGGTAATTGTTGTGAAAGGGTAAAGGGGTTCCTGGGAAGTAGTAATTAAGTGGGAGAGGAATCGGTGCTTGTAAATGGTGGGAAGATGTAGGAGGAAAGGTGGGAGGTTTAATTAACGAGAAGAGGAATGAAGGGTCGGAGTTTTCCTGTAGAGAGGATGAGAATAGGGTGCGTTTTTAAGAGAGAGAGAGAGAGAGAGAGAGAGAGAGAGAGAGAGAGATGGGTGTGTCCTTCTGGTATATTCCTCCTTGTGTTTCAGGAAAAGTATGATAAAGCTCCTCTTATTGCTACAGTTCTACAGGATGCGTAAAGGTGGAAGCAAGGAAATCAGTGCATAAGATTTTGTATTGAATCTGCAGCAATAAAACACAATGGAACTTTGAAAATATGAACGTGAGATGATGTAAGTATGAAAGGAAAAAAAAAAGTGTGAAATGTAGCATGAAATCAGAAGCATGATATAAAGAACGCCATGAAATAATAATAATAATAATAATAATAATAATAATAATAATAATAATAATGGTGCAAATTATGAAGTCTGAATGAACTATGTAAAGATAAAAGAAATTAATTTAGATTGCGATCACATGAAAGGAAAAATAAATGGTATAGATATTAATGAGGAATAAGATAATGTCAAAAGGAGATAAAAGAAAACAATGAAAAATAAATATATTAATTCATCATGAAGTAAAAATAAAGAGAAAAAAATGAAAAAAGAAAAGTAGATCTCTCTCTCTCTCTCTCTCTCTCTCTCTCTCTCTCTCTCTCTCTCTCTCTCTCTCTCTCTCTCTCTCTCTCTCTCTCTCTCTCTCTCTCTCTCTCTCTCTCTCTCTCTCTTCGCCATAAATATCCCCGGCTCTGTTATCTAAGGCTATTAACACTGTCATTAAATTCCACAACTTTGCTGCTGAAAATTTACGACCGATGAACGTCAAAAGTAGTGTATTTCATGTGACTAGGAATGTCTGAAAGATATATTGTAAAAGTAGCCTCGTTGTATGACCTCAATTCAAAGCCTGTACTGTGTGTGTGTGTGTGTGTGTGTGTGTGTCTGTCTGTCTGTCTGTCTGTCTGTCTGTCTATCTGTTTGTCTATTCTCTCTCTCTCTCTCTCTCTCTCTCTCTCTCTCTCTCTCTCTCTCTCTCTCTCTCTCTCTCTCTCTCTCTCTCTCTCTCTCTCTCTCTTATACATAAATGCAGTTGCTGAGATTAAACTCATTATCATTATCGCCGAGAGAGAGAGAGAGAGAGAGAGAGAGAGAGAGAGAGAGAGAGAGAGAGAGAGGCTACGTGAGCGTGTATGGCTTTGAAAGGAATAACGCTTTGAGGAACCGAGGAGAAGAACCCAAGGGACACTGACTTAAAGGAGCGGGTATTGAAAGGCAAATTACGCCTCTGCCCGCTTCTTAGAGACCAGGGAGGTGCGTAGAGACGAGAAATACGCGGAAGAATTAAGGAAGATGAAATACTGCTAAAGAGGAGATAGAAGGAAAGGAGGAGGAAATACGAGGGAAAGAAGGAAAGGAAGAGACTGAGAGGCGAGGGAGAGACAAGGAGGAGACGATGGAGGCGATGGAGGAGCAGAAAGAAAATGAAATGCTGGTAGAGACGATAGGAAGGAAGAAAAAGGAAGAGAGTGAAAGAGTAAAGAGAGAGAGAGACGAGAAGGAAATATTGGAATTGGAGGAAAATGAACCACGTATAGAGACAAAGAGATAGAGGAAAAGAAAAGATTAAGAGACAAAGGAGGGGAAGAGAAAGAGAAGAGGAGATGGAGAAATAGAGAGAAGATGAAATACTGGTAGTAACAGAGATGGAGGAAAATGAAGAGATTGAAAGACGAAGGAGAGACGAGGAGGAAATGTAGAAATAGGAGAAATAAGAAGCACAGATAGAAATGAAGAGATGGAAGGAAAGGAAGAGATTGAGAAACAAAAGAGAGATGGAGAAAGAGGTGGAAGATGATGCACTGGTAAAGAGGAGGTGGAGGAAAAGGTAAAGACTAAGAGAGGGATAGGAAGATGAAAAACTGCTAAAAAAAAAAAAGAGAAATGAATAGGATGTTGAAAAGCAGTGGGAAAGACAAGAAGATGGAGGAAAAAGAATACATTGCAACCATAGAAAAGATAATGAAATGGAGGAAAAGGAGGACGAAGAAAATACAGCGTCGAGATGGAAGAAGCAAGAGGGTAGTGGAAGACTATACAAGAAGAAGGAAAGAAGACACGGAAGATGAGTGTAAGATCAGAGAGGGGACGTGTATGGGAGAGGAAATGAGGGAGAGGCACGGTAGGTAGGAGGGAAAAATGTTAGGTAGGGAAGGGGAGGAATGTGTCCATGCTAATAAGGGTTACGGTATTGGGGAGAAAAAAAAGAGGAAAGATGGAAGAAGTGAAGGAAGGAGAAGCATTGAGTGAGAGACAAGTTATAATATCGAAATCCATTTTTTTTTTTTAAAGGACGAAGGAAAAGAGTCGCAGTGAGTAGAGACTAAAGGATAGATATAAGAAAAGAAGAGAGCGGAAGTTAAGGAAGAATAAACAGCGTGCAAGAGAGAATGTAAGAGAATGGAAGGAAGGGTGTTATGAAAGATGAAAGAGGATTAAAGTAAATGTATAGTCAGTTAAGTAATAAGAAAAAAAGAAAAACCGAATATTTCTAAGCCTCAAAATATATACAAGAAAACAGGTAGAGTGTTGTGATGGAAGGAGTTTTGGCTGAATATAGAAACGAAAGAACAGAATGTGTGTGTGTGTGTGTGTGTGTGTGTGTGTGTGTGTGTGTGTGTGTGTGTGTGTGTGTGTGTATTTATGTGACTACGTATAAGTGCGTCCTCGCTCGAAGAGACTTACAGGGGAAATTTTAACACACACACACACACACACACACACACACACACACACACACACACACACACACACACACACACACACACACACACACACACAAGGAGACTTATTTGCATTTCTTGTGTGTGTCGGCTTTGCTGATTTTATTTGCCGGTAGTATTATAGGAGGAGAAGAAGAAGGAGTAGTATTGCAGAAGGAGGATGAGGAGGAGAAAGAGGAGGAAGAAGAGAAAAATTACAAGGGATAATCAAATGGTGACAGACCTTTATGTCTCTTTAATGCTCTCTGTTATTATTTTAGTGCCACATGTAAATTCAGAGAAGGTGAAGGAAGTGGAGGAAGATGAAGAGGAGGATGTGGTGAAGGAGGAGAAGGAAAGGGGGGAGGAGACCCTTTGAACCATAAAATAAACATTGGTAACCTGTCTAATTACCAAGTTTATTTTATAGTGAATATATTAAGCAAACTAAACTGTGTGTGAATGAAGTGTTAATTAGTGAAGTCCTGTGTGTGTGTGTGTGTGTGTGTGTGTGTGTGTGTGTGTGTGTGTGTGTGTGTGTGTGTGTTGTACAAACAAGGCCAAAGTAAACATGGCGCCGTTGCATTTTCGGCTTCAGCTCGGAATTCATTAGATTATAAACGGCGAGTAAACAAACTGGAGACATAGTAGTGTGTGAGAGAGAGAGAGAGAGAGAGAGAGAGAGAGAGAGAGAGATCTGCATAACTTACACACACACACACACACACACACACACACACACACACACACACACACACACACACACACACACACACACACACACACACACACACACACACACACACACACACACAAGTACAAACATTTACACACCAAAGACAGACAAAACAGAAATAAGCACACACTTGTTGAAACGTTGTGCCACGGTTTCTTACTTTTTCATGATTCAAAACTTATACATT
>NC_059274.1:5990000-6000000 GCF_017591435.1 Portunus trituberculatus
TGTTTTATTCTTTTTAGGTTGGCTTAGTATCTCATACAAAATTGTTACTGTTTTTTATTGAATACTAAAATCGAAGGTTTAGGTGTTATTCAAATCGTTAATGAAAGGTTTGTGTAAAGTTATATGTTACTCACTCACTAAAGAGATTATAAAGTGTGTGTGTGTGTATGTGTGTGTGTGTGTGTGTGTGTGTGTGTGTGTGTGTGTGTGTGTGTGTGTGTGTGTGTGTGTGTGTGTGCATTGATGTATAGAGACTTGAAGATATTTATGCATGTTTTTCAGGTTGATGAATACAATTGAAGAACATTTGCACTTCAAGTATTTAAGCTTTGTGTCTATCTTTGTGTAAGTAATTCAAGCATATGTACGTTTTTGTGTATCTCAGTAAATATTTGGGTACACATGTAGGTGCCGTGTAAGTAGTTTAGAGATGTACGTAAATAATGTGTGTGTATTTGGAGTATGTGTGAGTCAGTGATGTATATCTAAGACGTGTGTGCGTAAGCATTTGGGGTATGAACGTCAATAAACATCAAATATTTTTAATCTCACGTCTGTGTAAGGAGTTTGTATTTGAGGAAAGTGTGCGTCAGTAGTGTGTAAGTATTTGGAGGAGTACGTATGGTGAGTCTAAGTATTTTGAGCATGTGCGTAGAGAGAACATATTTTTTCTTTCCTTATTTTTGGTCACAAGTATGATTAGTGACCGTTCTTCCGTGTTTGTGTGCGTTGAGTCTTGCTATTTCTAGACATGTACGTGGCAGATGGGCTATTTTTTGGTCAGGCTCATCGTACGTGTGTGTGTGTGTGTGTGTGTGTGTGTGTGTGTGTGTGTGTGTGTGTGTGCGTAGGTATATTTTAATTATGGACGATTACACATCTTTTATATCGTAAATTTCGGAATATTTTTTTTCTTATCATCAGAGAGAAATTGAGAAAATGCGAGAAATGAAAAGAAAACGAGAAAAAAATGTTCAAATGTTCTCTTTTAAGAATATCTTACGAATGGTAAATATATGTATGGATATTTACTTGCATATGTGTATCGAGACAGCAAGCAGGAAACAAGCATGAATAGTGGTAGCATCAGTAGCATAGAGTCATCACAAGCACGTATTCCCAGACCAGTGCCAGCACCTCCATACGTGGCACTGGGCACTCAAGCTTAAGTGCCGCGTCAGACTTAACTCCTTCACTCGCCTGGTTCGTCTCAAGCTTCAGGGAATTTGATAGTGCGAGTTAAACGTGTGATTTCAAAAGACTGCAAGAAGATGAAGCGTGGTTTATTCATCTGTTCTCTTCTGTTTTATTTCATTGTTAAAAAAAGACGAGAAGTAATTGATTTGTGCATTTTGTTTTATTGTTATAAGTGTAAAAGGTCGACTAAGATCAACACAGAAAACTGTTCCTGCTCCGAAAAAAGACTAAAAGAGAAATTCCAAATATTTTAGTATTTCCTTATCAAAATATCGTAAAGGGTTATTTACTGTGTCACTTCATTAGAAGACCAACGAGGAGTGTATGCAATTTGCTGTTACCACCATTACTTCAACGATCGCTCATCACCAGACTTTTTTTTTTTTTTTTTTTTTGTATGTTATGGCCTATAGCGTCTTTAGGTATACTTGAAGAGTATGGGAAACGCTGTTCATCTTCCACCCATTAGCGGTGCAGGCAATTTTATTTACAGTGATATCTATGTTAGGGCCCATATCACCTACCCAAGCACATCATTGGTGTGAGGCAGTTACACCTTTACTTAGAACCTGGGTATCACGGTGACATGTAGGTAACTTTAAAGCATTCGACAAATGACAAAGTTTCAAGGTGGCTTGTGGTGGGATTCGAACCTACGCATGGACGTCTGCCCGATCCCAAGTTCACTACCTTATCCACTACGCCACCGCCTCCCTAAAGTTTGGAAGGGAAGGCAGAGGCGGAGGCGAAGGTTAAGCAGTTTATGTGTAGCAACGTTTTGTGTGTGTGAGCATGTTTTCCTTGAGCGTTCTTGAAGCGTGTCCAGATTACAAATACTTTCATAACAGTTTACAGCATGAGGTCGGAGATCTGGGCGCTGTTTACAGATCTTTGGTATTAATATGTGTTCATTTTACCTGCTACTCACCCAACTGCTTACTGCGTTCATCCAAATAGTTTACAATGAGAAACGTGATGTAAAGGGCGCGTTGATTTGTGTTTGATATGTTTGTGTAAGTTCTGGACAAATAAGCGATTTACAACACAACCAGGAGTCACTGAACAAAGTAATCGTGAGCTCTTTGGGTTACTTGTGGTTTAGTGAACGTCGTGTATAATTATTATTTTTTTAAGTATATGTGTGTAATCTCTGGAAGAGTAAGCAACACTGAACGCAACAAGGAGTCATTGAACAAAGTAATCATGAAGTTTTCTGTTATTTATGATCCTTTAGTAATATGTAGAGAGCGTTAATATGCGTATGATACTTTTTCTTTTTAAACTCTGGAAACGTAAGCCACTCAAAACACAACCAGAAATCATTGAACTAAGTATTTATGAGTTTTTGTTATTTACTGTTTAATGAAGCATAAAAGAACACACAAAACAACTTATCGTAATTATCTCATGGTTATTAATGTCTGAGTTAGTTATTATTCTTATTCGTAGTGATGCATTATTAGTGATATATATTTCTATTAGTCATTAGTTATCATCAGAGTATTATATATCGTAAGTTTAAAGCCACAGCCACACATGGTAACGCTGATGCCCACGCCACCCATCCCTGTGTTCTGGCAGCACTGCTAAGAATAACACTGCTAAGAATAACAACAGACCAGTATTTTTCTTGAGATAAAATACTGAGCGTTCTATGATTGTTAGCTTTGTATTTCCAGAGTTCTCGGAGGTTATTTTTTTTACGTTGCTAGTGTACCCGCCTCTTAACTACACTTTGTCCTGTAATTATTTGAACGTGGTGTAAAATGAAGAGGCTTATAGTTTGAGTCACCTACTCTATTTAATGATGCGTGGGAGAAAAGTCGAATGTTAGCTCTCTCTCTCTCTCTCTCTCTCTCTCTCTCTCTCTCTCTCTCTCTCTCTCTCTCTCTCTCTCTCTCTCTCTCTCTCTCTCTCTCTCTCTCTCTCTCTCCATCATTTTCTATCTTCCCTCTTTCTCTTTTATCTTCCCTTTATGCGCCTCACTTTTATCCTTCCCTTTCATCCTCTATCTCCACTCCCCCTCACTTCACTTTACTTCACTTGCCTATCTCTCTTTCTTTCTTCATTATCGCTCCCCTTGCCCTTCATTCTAATCACCGAGCCTTCATTTTGTATCTTTTTCATCACTCATCTTTCCTCTCCCTCTTGTTTTTTCTTTATTTTCTTCTCATTTCTTTCCTATAGTCTTTTTCTGTTATTTCTTTCTCTCGCATTGCCTTTCCTACCTTCTCTTCTCTCTCTTCTCTTCTCTCTCCTAATAACTTCTCCCTGTTTCTATTCCTTCTCCTACCCATTGACTTTTCTCCTTCTCTTCCTCATCTCCCTCCCTCTCTCCCATTGACTTAAGTGCTGCCAGAGAACACAATGAAGGCGGACGGGGGTATGTGTGGGTGGGCGTGGTGGGCTGGGCGTGGGCGTGCTCCTTCTGCTGCAGTAGATTTCATCCGCCTTAGATTTATCTGCTAGAGTGCCTCCTACCGGGACTTACTGGGCCAGGCTAAAAGGGAAAGAAAAGAAAGAGGATGGTGTCAAAATTAAAATACCAGAGATTGAGGTCCACGTTCCCGCCCTGTCGTTTAAGGGATGGGTTTGGGAGTTTACCCTTTTGACTGCTACAGTTTCTCCTCTATACTCTTGTACAAGCTCAATAAAAGGTACCATTGAATCTCCATGAAGCCTTTTATAACGTGTTCCTTAAATTCTCATGAGTAAAAAATGCCTATAGAAATAAAGTGACAACGTACCATTAGCAGTCAAAGGGTTAAGGGTGGTGCCAAAATTAATGGGGGGTGTTGTGGTGTATTTTGGCGTATCTCCAGTATTTGGGTTTTGACGTTAGGTGGAGTTACAACATGGGAGATATTTATAAGGAAGGAAATAATGGTTTATACTGTTTTAGTTCCATTAGGTTCTTGTCTCAGTGCTAGTTCTTCAGTCCCTTATAAATGACTTGGTAGTATTTAAATCATACTCAAGTCTAAATGAATAGATAGAGTGGTTTGTATAAGAATTAGTGATGATTTTACAATTATTTTGTTGAGAAAGTTTTGTAGATATTTTGAATTTACTCTTAATCAAAAAAATAATGTGACACGTCTTAATGTAGTCACAGTGTTAGGTTAGTGAGACAGAAAAGTGGAAGATCGTAACGTGGAAGATTAAATTCCAATGTAATATTTTCCTGTAGACACGGATTTTTCTCTTTTCTCTGTTTTTTTTTTTTTTTCTTTTGAGAAGTTTTCAATTTTTTCATTCTCTTGATCCGCCGCCACGTCAGTCCTCACCCACACTCGCAGATAATAGACAAAGGAACCTTCATCTTTGTCCTTGTTTTCCTTCTTTTATCTCCCTTTCTTCACTCTCCTCCTCCTGTCTGTCCGTCTCAAGCTCTTTCACTTCTTCTCTCTTATCTCGTGTTTATCTCTCATCTGTATTATCTCTCTTGTTTATCCCTCTCTCTGTGTGTCACGTTTCTTTGCTTTCTTCATTCGTGGTTCCTTTTTTTGCATGCCCTTTCATCTCTTCTTCCTTTCATGTCCAGTGTTTATTTCTCCTTTGCATTATCTCTCGTGTTTACCAATGTGCGTCATATGTCTCTTCACTCGTTTTCTTCCTCCTTTTCCTTTTAATCACGTCTTTCCTTCTCATTCATGTTATTTCTCATCTTTCTTTGCATCTTCTTCCTTTGTTTATCAGTGTTCTATTCCTCTTCTTCACACTTAGTCTTCTGTCTCTTCATCAGTATTCATTCTATGTCTCTGTTTTACAGGAGTTTCCCCTCAAAATCTTAATCCCAGAGTGGCTAAGAAGATAGGCCTCTGTAGGTATTCCAAGGCCTCCACAACCGACCTCTGATCATAGAAAACGAGACTCTGGCAGCGGAGACTTAGATTTTTCATACTTGGCTCCCCTAAAGACGCACACAGTAGGGGGGATTACTGGCTCAGGAAAGATTAAGGAAGGATGTCTTATGATGCTCTGTTTACAAGGGTGTTTATAGCATAAGGGAAGATGTGAAAGATTAATAGGCTTACACGTGTCTCTCAGTAATATGTTGTTTTCTTGTGTTTTTATGTAAATAGGAGAGTTGGTGTGAAGTGTGTTTTCATATACATATCTTGTCACGGAAAGATATAGAAGAGATCAGGTGAAAAAGGAAAGAGAGGGAGTAGGAGAGAAGTAGGTTTGTATCTCTTACTATTACCTTTATTATCACTGGAAGGTAAAGAAGATGATGGGGAAGGCGAGAGAAAGGAAAAGTGTGCGAATCTGTCTCGTTTCGTAATATCATCACTTGAGCTCGGTTGAAATAAAAGAAAAACAGAGACGTCAGAACAATTAAATAAAGGAGGTAGAGAAGGGACGGGTATCCTTTCGTGTTAACCATAAAGAATACGAAACACAGAATTGAAGAGGGGGAAGACGAGAGCAAGCATGACAATAGTGCCTCGGGATACACTGGCAGCTGGGAGGGAGCCAGTGACCATAACCAAACGAGCCACAATAACTGTCAGGATTTGCGCGGGACCTTCCATTCAGAATCACGCGAGCACAAGGCCTGGCATGGTGAAGGTTTCTGAAGACTTGCTGTGGCGGAGGCGAGGTCAGGGACACATCAGGGCTCCATTGTATTGAGTCCTCGTGTCTGTCTGTGGCTTGACTCGCGCCCTTCAGAAGACTAGTGGATATTGTGTTGTGATTGTTATACTTTCCCCAGGGCAGTCTTCAGGAGTGAGAGAGGCGTGGAGGGAGAGTGGAGAGTTCTTTATCAATTTGGTTTTTCTTTTCTTTTTTTTGTTCATATTTTTTTCGTGTTCTGAGGTTCTCGTCTCTCTCGTCTCTCTCTCTCTCTCTCTCTCTCTCTCTCTCTCTCTCTCTCTCTCTCTCTCTCTCTCTTGCCATCTCCTCGGCGTGTCTCCAATGCAGCTCGCTGGTAAATTAACAGGTACTCATCCCTCTCATTTTGCTGGCGGTAACTTCTGTCGTCCTCAACTTTTCACTGCGTCATGCGTGCTGGAATATTCTCCATGGTGTAAACTTGTGGCGTTGATACTCGAGGTGGAGGCAGAGCGCTGGTTCCTGGGCGGCGGAGTAACTTACCATGGTGGCGGCGGTGGGAGGGGGTAGCTGTGTGGGTGGAAGTAAGGGCGGGGCGGGTGGTGGGTGTTCTCTGGTCTGAGTGTCGGGCGGCACTGACTCTGAGAATTTCCCTTGGTCCCGTCAACACCCAGAGAGGCGGCAACAGTGCAGCGGCTCCTCCTCCTACTCCTCCTTCTCCTCCTCCTCCTCCTCCTCTCCCGTGTATTTGTGAACTTTAAACCACATCATTCTAGGGCATTGCAGGGCGGGAGGGAGGGAGGGGCGGACGGAGGGAGGTAAAAGTAAGGGAGGAAGGGAGGCATTGGTACGTTTCAATTCGCTCACCCTTTACAGTCCGTCGATAATCTTCCTCCTCCTTCTCCTCTTCCTCCTCCTCTTCCTCTTCCTCTTCCTCTTCCTCTTCTTCCTCCTCCTCCTCCTCCTCCTCCTCCTCCTCCTCCTCCTCCTCCTCCTCCTCTTGGGAAGAACGTGACCTCCACATAAGCAAGATTTAGATTCGTGACATTATGAATACCTTGAGTTTGGACGGAGAAGATGTGTGGGCGAGAACGGTAAGGGACACACACACACACACACACACACACACACACACACACACACACACACACACACACACACACACACACACACACACACACACACACACACACACACACACACTAGATAACAACAGAGCCTCTCACAATCTGGGTTGCGCTGGGAGGGAACGAGACTCAAATATTTGGGAAACCGACATAACTACATGAAAAAAGAGGGGAGCTGAAGAGGGGAAGGTATATTTTTCCCCTCTCTCAGCTGCTTGCTCCGAAGTGAGAGGGACACACGCGGCACCTGCTAAATAGGGGAGATGGGCAAGGGGGAAAAGGGGAAAAATCACGACTGGAATCTGACGGGAAACGAGAAGGACAAGGAAACCCTGACACGATGAGCGAGGGAACGATGAGCGAGAGGGAACGGAAGGTGAGGGTAAATGAGGGGAAAAATAAGGAATGAATGTTAAAGTATATGCTACAGAATGGAAAGGTCAAGAGAAAGGGGAAATGGAGAAGCTAGGAAGAGAAATAAAACGAGATAACACGATAGACAGGAAGGAAAGGTGAAAAAGTGAGAAATGAGTGATGAGGAAAGATGTTACACGATTAAAAAACCTAAAAGAAAGTATAAATAAGGGACTAGAATATGCTTGGATCAAACAAAACACACACACACACACACACACACACATATAGACACACAAAAAAATATGGCTATAAATGAAGAGAAAGGGAGGCAGTATTAAAAAGCAACTGTGTCAAAATTCCACTAGACAAAAGCTCATTGAAAACGCCATTAATGAGGATGAAAAAAAATATTGCCTTGGCCGGAAAAATAGTTGATGTTGTATACCTGGACAATGAGAGGAGACAATGAATGAAACTGCCTTGTATTTTTATGGGAATTTCTTATGCTTCCTTTGGTTACACGGCGGAAGACAATACAGCTGTGGGATTTCAATACACCTTTCACGTTTTAAATAATTGCAAAGTGAAGAAAAAAAAAAAAGGAGTATACACGCGAAATGGGAGTGAAAATATAAGAAAAGTTTAAAAATTTTATCCGAAATGAAGAAAGAAAACTAAGAAATAACAAGTATAAAAGAAATAGACCAACACTTGTAGAGAGAGAGAGAGAGAGAGAGAGAGAGAGAGAGAGATTTGAAGTAAGAAGTCAGACTTAGACACAGCTAATGCTTCGTCTGAAACCGACTGGAAACGATGCACTCAGAAGAAGGACGAAGAGGAGGAGGAGGAGGAGGAGGAGGAGGAGAAGAGAAAGAGAGGAAGAAGAGAGAGAGGAAGAGGAGAAGGAAGAGGAGGAGAATGAGGAGGAGGAGGAAAATGGAACTTGAGTGAATGGAAGCCGTACAAAGACGATTAAAAAGAAGAAAGTTTATGGCAGAGAAGTTGTGAAAGTGGAGCAGAGAGAGAGAGAGAGAGAGAGAGAGAGAGAGAGAGAGAGAGAGAGAGAGAGAGAGAGAGACTAATAAATAAAACCGTCACGATGAAGAAGAAAGAAAGGAAGGAAGGAAAGAAGGAAATGCATTTGAAAACCAAGGAAGGGGAAATGGAAATAAACTGAGAAAGACGCTAAAATGTGCCACTTGAAAATAAACGAAAGTAAACAAAGGAATGAAAAAAAGAGGGAGAGGAATGTGAGGGTACGAACTTTAGTGAATAAAAAACTGTAAGACAAAGAAGTAGATGTAAAAACAAGGAGGAATTAGGAAAAAAGGAGAGGATATAGAGCAAACAGGTGCGAGAGAGAGAGAGAGAGAGAGAGAGAGAGAGAGAGAGAGAGAGAGAGAGAGAGAGAGAGAGAGAGAGAGAGAGAGAGAGAGAGTGGAGGAAAGTTCAGGAAGTTTAGCAAAAGTGTGTTCTGTTAGGTAACATTGGAATCTAGGTGTGTGTGTGTGTGTGTGTGTGTGTGTGTGTGTGTGTGTGTGTGTGTGTGTGTGTGTGTGTGTGTGTGTGTGTGTGTGTGTGCAGTCCCTCTGAATGTCTCTGTGTTTATTTACCTCTGCCAGTTTCACCAAGGAAGTGTTATTTGGTTCCAACTTAGGAGTGAACTAAACTATTTCCTCAAGTGACAGGTTGATTGACTAAACGGAGAGGAGTAAAGGCTAAAGACATGTCGAGGTGTGATAAAACATAGGTGGAAGACACTAAAATAAATGAAGGAATGGATTTAAGCACAAATTATTAGTGTTGATATTAGTTTGTTTGAAGGAGGAGAAGGGGAAGGAAGAAGGGGAAGAGAAGGAGAAGGAGGGTGTATTTGGAAGGTGTCAAAAGCGTCAGAGGAAGAGGAAGAAGAGGTGCGAGAAAAGGCTACGAAAATAAAGAGAAAAGGAAGAAGAGAAGAAAGAAGATTAAGTGAAGGAGGAGGAAGATAGTGATTAAACCTGCAGTGTCGTCTATTCCTCTCTCTCTCTCTCTCTCTCTCTCTCTCTCTCTCTCTCTCTCTCTCTCTCTCTCTCTCTCTCTCTCTCTCTCTCTCTCTCTCTCTCTCTCTCTCTCTCTCTCTCTCTCTCTCTCTCTCTCTCTCTCTCAAACGATACGCCTCATAACACAATCACGGTACGAAAAAATAGAGAACATCGACGTTCAATTTTTTATACGATCGAGTTTTTAAGGAAGCTTTCATACAAGAATATCAAGTTTAGCATCATTGGATATCATGAAGGAAGTGGATATACCTGTCCTTCAACACGTCCACGCTTACTTTGATTTTATGGGTCCAGTTTCGTTTGTAGGGAAGAAATTACAGAGAGTACGTGGTGAGGTGAGTATTAGAGAGTCGCCGCAACAGCACTACTAACACAACACACTCACCTCCACCAAACTGATTTCCTTTTCATATACTCCTTCTCTAATTTCAATGCCACTAATCTGCTAAGAGCCTGGCGAGGTTTACAAAGAGTCTGACAGTATATGAAGATGTTTTATAAGTGGGATCGTAAAATACAGTAGTAATTTGTGCAGATTACTCGACTTAACTCCTTCAGTATTGGGACACTTTTTTTTACCTTGAGGTTTGGTTATGGTTAGACGATTTTATTTACACTAGTTACTGTCTATGGAGGTCAAAAGATTAATGGCCAGGCTCTTCACTTTTCTAATCACCCCGAAGTTTCTGACGCTGTGTAAAACCACCAAATAAT
>NC_059274.1:6005000-6015000 GCF_017591435.1 Portunus trituberculatus
TTGCCCTCCTTTGCCTTGCCTTGCCCAGCCTTTCCCGCCACCAGCATGGGCTACAAGTTATAACAAATGATAATGCTGCACCTTCACGTTCGGGTGTCCAGGGCGGGGAAGGGCGCCGACCGTCACTTCACATAGTTGCTTGACATTGCCTCGCTTCCCTGCCAGTGTGCGTGAGTCAGCTGTTACGTATTAGCTAGGTGGCATCTCCTCTCCCACGCCCTTTCTCCCTCTCCCTCTCTTCTCGCGCCCTCCTTTTACTCCTCGTCTTCTTCATCCTGCTTCTATTCTTCCTCCTGCTTATGCTACTGTCCTCGTTTCAAGTAAGCTGTTCGTTATCTATATATCTACATTGTTTTGTCCATATTCAGATATTGTATAGGCGTAATAAAATGGTTCAAATGTTTCTTCTTCTTCTTCTTCTTCTTCTTCTTCTTCTTCTTCTTTTCTTTCTCTATATTCTTTTTCTCATCTGTTCCCTGCTCCCCATATACTACAGTCTTTTAATTCATAGTGTTTAATATATCACCACCACTATCATCTCTTGTCTCCCACCACCACCACCACCACCACCACCACCACCACCACCACCACCACCACCACCACCACCACCACCACCACTACCACTACCACCACTATTATTTCACGAGAATCCTAGGTGGTTCTGTTTATTTTCTAAGCATCTTAATGAGGGAAAGGGTCAGGTGGTCAGTGTGTGTGTGTGTGTGTGTGTGTGTGTGTGTGTGTGTGTGTGTGTGTGTGTGTGTGTGTGTGCGTGTGTGTGTGTGGCAAGCCATTATAGTATTGAGTTTGTGTTCTATATTTTGGGGCTGCAATGTAAACGATGTATTTTTGGTTTTATAATGAGTTAGTTCATCGTTATCACCATCATTAATCACCATCAGCCAACGTCATCATCATCACTGAGGCGCCGCGTGACCCGTGTTGTGATAGCGGTGGTGGTGGTGGTGGTGGTGGTGGTGGTGGTGGTGGTGCATTTAATTAGTCAATCACAACCATCAATCATCATCACCACCTCCACCATCCTCATCATCATCATCCAACACTATTGATATATGAAAAGCCGAGACAAATTTCAGTTTTATTTTTTTTTTCTGATACTTTACAAAACTATTCATTCTCAGTCAACTCACTATCACTATCACCACCCCCACCATCGCCATCATCATCACCAACACTCACTCTTAGCAAATGCAAAGAGGAAAAATATTCTTGTATTTTCTCTTCA
The DNA here is from genome assembly GCF_017591435.1 of Portunus trituberculatus. NCBI lineage: Eukaryota > Metazoa > Arthropoda > Malacostraca > Decapoda > Portunidae > Portunus > Portunus trituberculatus. The sequence continues at coordinate 6,006,247 of NC_059274.1, forward strand.
TAACACTTCACTAAATTATTTGTGCATGGAAATTATTGTATGATATATTAATTCGAAGCAATACCGTTAGGAGAATCATATCACCTGCATTTATTCATCACGTAAAAGAGAATAAAATCCATAACTCTAATCACTTTCTCTATATTATATAAAAAGACACGGAACTAGGCAATGAAAGAAAAGATAACGTGGATTTTTAACATAAGAATTAAACTGATCTATTAGTTTTGAATTCTCAGGTAAAATAATCAGGATAGATATAATGGGTTCAAGCTTGATAGGAAAGAACTGGAGCTCAAATAAAAGATAGATAAATGTAAGAGACTCAGTAATTAATTTGTAAGTGCTGTAAAGGATTAAAAAGGTTATGTATGAATTTGGTAGGTAAATGTAGGCAGTATATTTCCTACAGGATCTCCCACGTGGCTTCTTGAAGTTTCCCTAATTTTCTTGTGTTTCTTCTATTTTTTTGTATTCATAAACTAAAAACACAATACTTTTTGCAATAATAAGAGCATGAGATGACTTTTAATAGATCCCATGATAATTCAAGTAAGAAATAAATGTCTATATAAATTCTAAAGTAAGTTTTAAAAGCTTAACTCGAATTCTTACCTTTCCTCTTTATTTTCTCTTTATATTCGCAAATTTAAACGTTTACGGGAGACATGTCGCGCCTTGAGCCTCGTAAACGTTCAGCCATACAACCTTTAACACTTCCATGACCGTCTCTTCTTAATATTCATGGGACTAGAAATTATCACCATTGACAAAGAAAAATATAGAGAATGTTTTAATTTTGTATGATCTGAACTAGTATTTTGAGAAGCTGATACTAAAAGAGGCAGAAAAATTGATGTAGTGGTTAATGGAAAAATATATGATTGACACGAAAAATAAAGAGAATATGTTAATTTAATGTTTTTGGGACTAGTACTAAAGAAACTGGTGGTGGTAAGGAGAAGGGAAAAGATGGTACAGTGAATTATGGAACAGATTATTTGCATTGACACGGAAACTAGAGGTAATGTTACTCTTAATATTTTCTGGGCCAGTAGTATTTAACAAGCCTGTGCTAAAATGCGTGGCAAAAAAGGAGAGTTTAGGGAATTATGGGAAAAAAAATGACAAGCAGGGAAGGGTTCAGGAGACCAAAGAGACTAAGTATAGGAAGCAACGAAAAAAACTTGTGAGCATGTTAACTAAAATTGAGGTTATGTTCTCCTTACTCCGCTTAATTTTTCCACTTGTAAATGTGTGTGTGTGTGTGTGTGTGTGTGTGTGTGTGTGTGTGTGTGTGTGTGTGTGTGTGTGTGTGTGTGTGTGTGTGTGTGTGTGTGTGTGTGTGCGTGCGTGCGAGATTATACCACGTCTCTGCCAGATGAGATTATCAAAAAGTCATTAATATATATACAGTGCAATTAATTCCTTCAGGATATAGGTGTGTGTGTGTGTGTGTGTGTGTGTGTGTGTGTGTGTGTGTGTGTGTGTGTGTGTGTGTGAGAGAGAGAGAGAGAGAGAGAGAGAGAGAGAGAGAGAGAGAGAGAGAGAGAGAGAATATCGCTCCTTTTTCCTTTGGTGCAAACAACAAAACTTGATCTCTTCTGATATGCCAGTCTTCCTTTGTTGTCTGCCTCTCTCTCTCTCTCTCTCTCTCTCTCTCTCTCTCTCTCTCTCTCTCTCTCTCTCTCTCTCTCTCTCTCTCTCTCACACATTTTTAACCATAAAATTTACATGGCCACCCCTTTTCCGTGTTTCCCACTTGTTTTTTTCTCTCCTTTTTCCCCCAGGATGTTTGTGTGGCGGGAGGGGTTGGTGGGGGGAGAGCTTCCACCTTTTTTCCTTGTCCTTGAACTCTTCTCTTTTATTATCCCGAGTGTAAGCGCTGTGAATGAAACCATTATATTCATTAAACTTCCTGTCTCTCTCCCTCACAGGCTTATCTCTCTCTCTCTCTCTCTCTCTCTCTCTCTCTCTCTCTCTCTCTCTCTCTCTCTCTCTCTCTCTCTCTCTCTCTCTCTCTCTCTCTCTCTCTCGCATGTCTTTTTGCAAGTCTAATTTCTCGACATCTGTCACTCTTCTCTTTTGTCAAACTTCATCATTCACTCCTTCACTCTCTCTCTCTCTCTCTCTCTCTCTCTCTCTCTCTCTCTCTCTCTCTCTCTCTCTCTCTCTCTCTCTCTCTCTCTCCTCATTTCATTTTTCTTTTCCTTTTCTCTGTTCCCATCCATTTATTCCATTTCTCTCTTTTCAGTCATGTATTTTTTATTTCTTTCCATCGTTGTCGTTTTCTCTTCCTTTTTTTCTTCTCCCTATGTCTTCTTTTATTCTTCATCTCTATATCCCTCCATTCCTTTCTTCTCTTTCTCTTCCTTTATTCTCTCTTTTGCTATTCCGTCCATCTTTTCTATTTTATCCCTTCCTCTTCTCCCCTTCTTAATTATTATTTCTTTCCATCTCATTCCCTTGCTTTATTTACATTTGATGACCTATACTAATCTCTCTCTCTCTCTCTCTCTCTCTCTCTCTCTCTCTCTCTCTCTCTCTCTCTCTCTCTCTCTCTCTCTCTCTCTCTCTCTCTCTCTCTACAAACCATTTCTCAACTCCCCCGCATCACTGCCCTCATTCTTACCATTTCCCCTCACTCCTCCTCTCCCCTTTCCCTCCCTTCCCCTCTCCTCCCATTCCCCGCCATGGATGATCGCCTCTCCCATTCCCCAGAAGACACGATCAGTACCAAAAGAGGAATGTGCCACAAATAACTGATGGAACGGGGAACATTACTGCTGGTTTCCCTCTCTCTCTCTCTCTCTCTCTCTCTCTCTCTCTCTCTCTCTCTCTCTCTCTCTCTCTCTCTCTCTCTCTGGGTGTCAAGGAAGGTGATGAAAAGGGAAGGATGCTGGTGATGGTGATGATGATGGTGATGGTGGTGGTGATGGTGATGGTGGTGGTGGTGATGGTGATGGTGATGGTGATGGTGGTGGTGGTGGTGATGGTGGAGTAGATGGGGAAATATCTATGACGGGGTGGATGAATGAAAGTAGAGTGAGTGAATGAATGAGTGAAGGTGAAATGAGAGAAACAGGTGGAGATTAGAGAAAGAATTCAAGACTCTCTCTCTCTCTCTCTCTCTCTCTCTCTCTCTCTCTCTCTCTCTCTCTCTCTCTCTCTCTCTCTCTCTCTCTCTCTCTCTCTCTCTCTCTCTCTCGGTAAGTCTACAAAAAAACACTAAGTAAAATAATACGAGTGAAAATAGAGAAGACATTAAACACACGGGTGAAAAAAACACTGAGAAATCATAAATTAAGCTGTTAAATCGAGAAAAATGTGAAAGAGGAAGAGGAGGAGGAGGAGGAGGAGGATAGGGAAGAGGAGGATGAAGTGTGAGGATAAGAGTTACGATAGGTCTATATTTGGGGAGATAGTGTGGGGAGAGGGGGAGAAAAGGCAGCGAAGGCAGGAAGGTTAAAAAAAAAGAAGCAGTTGGTGTGTTCTATATTAGTGAAGCGGCCGCGATGTGACTGCAGAGTGGCAACCATATCTTAACCACCTGGTAAAAGATGTGGCAGAGTGTCTTCCCTTGACAGCATTTCCTCTTCCCTCTCCTCCTCCTCCTCCTCCTCCTCCTCCTCCTCGTGTCGCGCCATCCTCCCTCCCCTCCCGTCATCTCCAGCATAACCTTCCCTCACTAAAAATTCCTCAATACTTCTCTCTCTCTCTCTCTCTCTCTCTCTCTCTCTCTCTCTCTCTCTCTCTCTCTCTCTCTCTCTCTCTCTCTCTCTCTCTCTCTCTCTAACCTTCACAATTGCATTTTTCATCATTCCTCTCTTCCCCCCTTCATTTCCTCTCTATCCTCCAGCCTTCTCTATTCTTCCTTCCCTTTTTATGTTTCCCTTCCTCTATCTCCCCCATCACCAGCCTACACAACCTTCTTTATTCTTCATCTTTCTCTTCTTTCCCGCCTCCCATCCTTACCTGCTTCTCCTCTTCCCTCGTCACGCACAAGACAGCAAGGCAGGTCCATAATAAAACCACTTCACGCTGTTAATGAAGCGTATAAACAAACACACGTTGATCCGGTCACGTACACACACACACACACACACACACACACACACACACACACACACACACACACACACACACACACACACACACACACACACACACACACACACACTCCCTCCCGCCTCCTTTCCCTTCTTTCCCCCTCTCCCTCCGTCCCTCCCTTCCCTGTCATGGACAAACACACCCACGCAATTTCTTTCAAGCTTGAGTGAGTTTATTCAATCATCGAAGCATTGTTGACTAGCCGAATTTTCTTTGCGTGTCTTTATTTATCTTCTTCACTGCGTTTTCTTTGTAGATACTCTGTGTGTGTGTGTGTGTGTGTGTGTGTGTGTGTGTGTGTGTGTGTGTGTGTGTGTGTGTGTGTGTGTGTGTGTGTGTGTGTGTGTGTGTGCAGTCTCTGACGAGACAGCCAGATTTTTCCCTCGAGTCGTATTTGTGTCATGAGTGAAGGTTCGGAGACATGATTAGGAGAAACTACACGTGAAGAAGTACTGGTCCTCTGTGTGTGTGTGTAGATGTCATATTTGTAATGGTATATTTTACCTCGAGTCGTATTTGTGTCATGAGTGAAGGTTCTCATCTCTCTCTCTCTCTTCTCTCTCTCTCTCTCTCTCTCTCTCTCTCTCTCTCTCTCTCTCTCTCTCTCTCTCTCTCTCTCTCTCTCTCTCTCTCTCTCTCTCAATTGGCTTACCTCTACTTATTCACTTTAAATTATCATTCTTTCCTTCACCTCTATTACATAATTTTTTTCATTCACCTTTTTCTTCGTTTCATCTTTTCTTAATCCCTATTACCTTTTCTTTTTGTTTATTTCGTATTTCTTCCCTCCCTTTTCCATGTCTCCATAACTCCTATCCTTCAACTTAATCTTCCTTTCTCTTTAATGCCTTTTTTTTCGATTATTCTGTGTTCTATTTGTTCAATCTTGCTTGTGTAACGTATACCTTCCCCTCTTCCTCCCTCTTCCTCTTCCTTTCATGTGTTTTAATCTACCTTTATCTTTCCTTCACTCTTAGACCTCTCTTTTATGTGTTTTATTTTTCCTCTTATTCTTCTCTCCCTCTTGATCTTTTTCCCCTCTCTTCTCTTCCCTTTATCTCCTCTATGGGTCACCTCAGCGTCTCCAGCAGCAGGAAGGCGCCACTATCAGTCTAAGCTCTGTATTTATTTTCCACGCTGATATGGAGAGAGCTTGTGCTATGCTTGGCCGACCCTCTCAAAACAAATAGTGGTGGTGCATCTCTCTCTCTCTCTCTCTCTCTCTCTCTCTCTCTCTCTCTCTCTCTCTCTCTCTCTCTCTCTCTCTCTCTCTCTCTCTCTCTCTCTCTCTCTCTCTCTCTCTCTCTCTCTCTCTCTCTCTCTCTCTCTCTCTCTCTCTCTCTCTCTCTCTCTCTCTCTCTCTCTCTTTCCCTCATCACCATTATTTTTCCAAACTCATTCATATTAAGCATTTTTTTTTTTTTTTTTTTTCCATCACGGGGGAGATATGGAGACAGGACACTATGAGCCCCTCTCCAACCCTGTACAATACAACTAGGTAAATGCACACACACACACACACACACACACACACACACACACACACACACACACACACACACACACACACACACACACACACACACACACACACACACACACACACACACACACACACACACAATTATGAGTCCCGTCCTCACTTTTAAGAATGTTAAAATGGAAGACAATCTCACTTAAAGTCATGATAATTTTAGTTCCAGTTTTTCGTAACTCATAAATTATCTTCGCTATATATTCAAACTGCATCTCCTCTTAAAGTTGTCAGCCGTTTATAATTCTGTTTATTATCAAAGAAAACGAACCTTATAATGGAAAGAACGGGTTTGAGAAATGCCAATGTCTAAAAAAATATAAGAAATGCTTTAAAACTTACCAAAAATTTGATGACAGAAATATTATATGACCGCAGAGTTGTTTTAGGAGAGTAGAGGAGTTGGAGGAGACGAGGTGGAGGAAGCAGGAAGATGGGGCAGTGGGTGAACGTGTAAAGAGGAGGAAAAGAGAAAGATTAAACAGGAGGCAGACTAGAAGGGCAACGCTCCTGAGGGAAGGGAGAGAAAGAGAGGGAGAAAAGAGGGAGAGGGAAGAGAGAGGGGAATAGAAAGTGCAGGCAGGTGAAAATGTGAGTGAGAGTGAGTGAGTGACAAAAATATTATATATGAAGAATGAAAGCAGGTTACCCCCTAGAGAGAGAGAGAGAGAGAGAGAGAGAGAGAGAGAGAGAGAGGCAGAAATCAAAAGGACTAGACAGTAAAACTTAAAGTCCATAGGATATTTATGATTCATTTCCTCCTCCTCCTCCTCCTTCGCCGTCTTTACCTGCCTCGAATCGCACACCTGATTTCCAAGTTTCTTCAGCTGATTTCTCATTTATAGGTATTCGACTTCCTTCTCTCTCTCTCTCTCTCTCTCTCTCTCTCTCTCTCTCTCTCTCTCTCTCTCTCTCTCTCTCTCTCTCTCTCTCTCTCTCTCTCTCTCTCTCTCTCTCTCTCTCTCTCTCTCTCTCTCTCTCTCTCTCCATTAATCTCATTTTGTATGTTTATTTTTTCAGTTTTTTTTTTTTTATCATTCTACATTTAAGTTGTTCTAAGATTTTGTAATATTTCTTTGTTTTTTTTCCCTTGACTTATTATTTTCAATTGCAGTAGTAGTAGTAGTAGTAGTAGTAGTAGTAGTAGTAGTAGTAGTATCATTGTTTCATGCGACACAACTTAATATAATATTTTTTCTTCCTTTCTTTTTATTCGAACATTTCCAAATTAGATAACTAGAAATACTCATAATAAGCAACTTTCATGTAGCAGAACGCACTTAGGAAGACTCGTGTTCACCAAAACGAAAAGGGAAATATTAGTGTAAAAGACTGTAGCCATTATGCGAGGCCATGAATGTCTTTTCTCCTCCTCATGAGACGCCACGTGTTTCTTAAGTATGTTGGCAGCCATTCTTCCTGCCAGTGACACCTAGTTTGGTTACGTCACCTCAAAGTCTATCTCCTTGTCACTGTATGTTAGAACTGTCAGCTGTTTGTTGTTGTTGTTTTTTGGAGCTGGTAGTGGCCCTAATATTGTAGTAGTAGTAGTAGTAGTAGTAGTAGTTGTAGTAGTAGTAGTGGTGGTGGTGGTAGTAGTAATAGTAGTAGTAGTAGTAGTAGTAGTGGTGGTGGTGGTGGTGGTGGTGGTGTTAGTAGTACTGGTAGTGGTAGTAGCAGGAATAGTAAATATTTATTATTGATGTTTCTTTTTTCTTTCTTTCGTTTAAATTATTGTTGACAGTAGAATTAGTACATGTGGTTTTCTTTTTTTTTATTGTAACTTGTTTATTACCACCTAACAATGACACACATGAATGAAAACATACACATTTATGAAGCAATAGTCTTCTAAATAGTAGTAGCAGTAGTAGTAGTAGTAGTCGTAGTAATAGCACAAGCAAATATTCAATCGTATATTCGTCTTTTATCAATTTTTTTCATTTATTTCATTTATCATTCATTATTTCACTTCTCATTTATTCATTTATCCATCTCCCTTCTGTACATCTTTCCTCTCCTCCACGTCTCTCCAACACCTCCCCCCTTCCCCCGTTCCTCCCCCACTGCCCCACTGCCCAACATCCATCGAGAGTTATTTCAAGACCCGTGAAGCTCAGTGTTCCTGTGATGGGCCTCAGACTCACGAGGAATGTACGAAGAGTAATAGGGAATGTTGGTAAATAAACAGTGTGTGTGTGTGTGTGTGTGTGTGTGTGTGTGTGTGTGTGTGTGTGTGTGTGTGTGTGTGTGTGTGTGTGTGTGTGTGTGTGTGTGTGTGTGTGTGTGTTTTCAGTGTGCGTTGTGTGTATTTTCTTGCCATGTACGGACAGGGGTGATGTGTATGTACTCGTAAATGTGTCTTGACGTGTGTGTGTGTGTGTGTGTGTGTGTGTGTGTGTGTGTGTGTGTGTGTGTGTGTGTGTGTGTGTGTGTGTGTACTCGCTGGTGTACAAAGTGGCTATATACATGAATGAATCTACTCACTTATATCAATTTAGGATTTTACCTTTTACCTTTTTATCCAATTATTTTTCACATTTCCCTATTAGTAACTACACTAAATCATACATATACGAATTTTCTCTCTCTCTCTCTCTCTCTCTCTCTCTCTCTCTCTCTCTCTCTCTCTCTCTCTCTCTCTCTCTCTCTCTCTCTCTCTCTCTCTCTCTCTCTCTCTCTCTCTCTCTCTCTCTCTCTCTCTCTCTCTCTCTCTCTCTCTCTCTCTCTCTCTCTCTCTCTCTCTCTCTCTCTCTCTCTCTCTCTCTCTCTCTCTCTCTCTCTCTCTCTCTCTCTCTCTCTCTCTCTCTCTCTCTCTCTCTCTCTCTCTCTCTCTCTCTCTCTCTCTCTCTCTCTCTCTCTCTCTCTCTCTCTCTCTCTCTCTCTCTCTCTCTCTCTCTCTCTCTCTCTCTCTCTCTCTCTCTCTCTCACGAGCAGAGCGTGAAAAAGACAGGGCGTGGCGAGACGAAACAGAGCAGAGAAGAGGACATACGTACTTGAAAAGAGACTGTTGTGTGCTATGCTGAGGGCGTGGCTGGGGAGGGGAAGTGCTGGTACCTATAGGGCCTCGGGAGAGTCCTGGGGGAGGCTTGGGGTGGCTGGCGGGGTGT
>NC_059274.1:6030000-6040000 GCF_017591435.1 Portunus trituberculatus
AGGAAAACCAGAACACTAGAACAATTAAAGGTAAAAAAGCCTATGAAAGGAGGAGGAGGAGGAGGAATCAGAAGAAGGAAAAAAAAAGAAGGAGGAGCAGATGAAGGAGGAAATCTAAGAAACTAAAGAAGAACACACATAGAAAAGTCATTATGAAAGGAAGAGAAGCAGGAGATTGAAACCAAACGGAGGAGGAGGAGGAGGAGGAGGAGGAGGAGGAGGAGGAGGAGGAGGAGGAGGAGGAGGAGGAGGAGGAGGAGGAGGAGGAAGATGAGGAGGAGGAGGAGAAAGAGGAGGAGGAGGAATGAAATATGAGAACCTGGAAAACGAAAGAGAAATAGAGGAACATGATGAATGTAATCAGGAAGAAAAGGAAAAGGAGAATGAAACGAGGGAGGAAAAGGAATACAATAAAGGAAAAAAATTAAATCGTGGTATGTAAAGAAAAAAAGAAGGAATAGGAGATAGAAAGAGAAAGAAGGGAGGGAGATGTGGAAGAGATAGGAAGGAAAAATAGGAACACTAAGAGAAAGGGAGGAAGGAAGGAAGGAGGGAAGGAAAGGAGACAATTTGCATAACTAAACTACATATTCGTGCAGACATCACCACTCCTACCACCACCACCACCACCACCACCACCACCACCACCACCAGAGCCAAGGTTCTAAGAGAGTCTGGTGAAAGAAGGTTGTGTATTCTCATATTCCTCCCCCCCCTCTCTTTTTTTCCATCGCCCTTTCCCCCTTTTCACACCCGCCTTGATTAAAGGATCAGAAGGCAGGGGATCTTAGGCTACCCTGTCTCACCTTACCTAGCACACACACACACACACACACACACACACACACACACACACACACACACACACACACACACACACACACACACACACACACACACACACACACACACACACACACACAGGTTATAATTATTGCAAGTTGATATGTCAGAGTAAAAGTTTGCCTCACCTGTTTATTAGCTAAGTGGTAGTGAACATTTGCTCTACACAGGTGTATATCGAGGCTTACCTGGTCCATCCCTTGCACACCTGAGTCAGTCACAGGTGCAGGGATTTGATCAGTATTAATAAAAGAGATTAGACTAATACGATTTATCAAGGGAGTTCATATTATTGTATCTACCAACGCCACTCTCTCTCTCTCTCTCTCTCTCTCTCTCTCTCTCTCTCTCTCTCTCTCTCTCTCATCAGGTGGCCACACTTCCCGCCACGCCCACACATCCAGTGCCACGCCCTCCCGCCCGCCCGCCGCCGCTCACCACTCCTCAGCCACACCCTCTCTCAACACCGCCTTTCTTACCTGAAATTACTCTTTACCTGTAGATCACCTTTCCTAATCAACACCTGTAAATGAACACCACCACCACCACCACCACCACAACACCAATAAAGGGGTAGAATAAACATGGCTATCACTACAGTTCCCATTACACCTTTGGGACTTGATGGTAAGATAGAAGGAAGAGGAGGGAGGGGAGGAGAGAGAGAGAGAGTGAGAGTGAGAGTGAGAGGGGAGGGAGAGAAGAGCGTAGGAGGAGGGGTCAGTATTGATTCATGCACTACACGCAAGGCTGTATGGTGACAGTGACGCCGCTGCCACCACCACCACCACCACCACACAACCACACAACCACTATCTTCATATCCACCATTACACTTCACTACCACTAATAGCTACTTAATAGCCACCACCACCATGACTCTTCACCACCACACCACATGTTCATTATCACCACCACCACTATCACTATCACCACTATTACTACTACTACTACTACTACTACTGCTCATTATCATCACCATTACCGTGGATGATAATGATGGTGATGAGTAAATAACAAGTTGATCAAGAAATTAAGAGCAAAATTGTGATTAAAAGATAAATGCGTAATGAAGCGGATATTACCAAAAATACTTATTAAAAACCTTATTTTAAATATTGACGAGCTGAGGAGAGAGAGAGAGAGAGAGAGAGAGAGAGAGAGAGAGAGAGAGAGAGAGAGAGAGAGGATGATATTTGTTCAGTGGAGGACGAGAGGAAAGGAAGAAAGAAAGGAAATAATGAAAATAAAAGTAAGAATAAGAAGGCTATATTAAAAAATGATCAAGAAATATAATGAAACTATGGAGGAAGAAAAATGATAAAAATAGTGAAGGAAAAAGCAGCTGGATAGTGAGATTAGGATAAAATAGAGCAGAGAAAGGAAAACCAATGAAAGTACGAGTAGCAAAAAGAATAAAAAGAGGAATAGAGAAATATGATGGAAAAAAGCAAGGAGGGAAATGTTTAAAAGAATATAATGATAAATGTAAAATGGGAAAGAAAAGTAGAGCAAGAGCAGGAAGGATAAAGAAGACAAAAGAAGTTTGAAAGTTTTTTTTTTTTTTTTTTTTTTTTTGCGGAAACGAAGGAAATTGAAAAGCCATTTTATTGTTCTTTTGTTTCTTGATCTTCTATTTGGTTATCATATTTTTGTCTTATTCTTTATTTATTTTGAACTTATTTATTTTCTTATGTCCATTTGTGTATGTTTGTGTTTGTGTTTCTGTTCATTTATTCAATTTTGACTGTTTTTTGTTGTTGTTGTTGTTGTTGTTGTTGTTTTCGTATGTATTGGACTGAACTTTAGTGCAAACTTTTTTTTATTTTCTTTTTTTTTTCATGTTATGCAAATCTATATATGAATAAAAGGTCCGTCTGTTTGTATGTTGATGTTTGAAAGTATGACAAACTTGACCATTTTACTTTATATTATTCTCTATACTTATGTGATTTACAGTGATTCTTATATTTACATTGTCTCTACACACACACACACACACACACACACACACACACACACACACACACACACACACACACACACACACACACACACACACACACACACACACACACACACACACACACACACACACACAGCTTCCCTCTCGTCTCAAAATCTCCCCAACCATCTCTAATTACTTCGCTCTCATTCCCTGTCCCTCTTGCCTTCCTCTCATATCCTCCTCGTCCCTCTCTCTCTCTCCCTCTTTCCTTCCCTTCCTCCCTGCAACCCTCTCCTCCACCTCGCTCCTCGCCTGACTAAGAGGTCGCCACTTAACTCTTCTGAAAGGAACCTAAGCATCTAAAAAGCCTCGTCTGTCCTTAAAGATTGCTTCAGATTTTTTCCCCTCTCTGTCTCTTTAAAGAAATTCCTCCGCGTCTGTATAAGGTTGATATGTGATGGTGTCGTTATTTTGTTAATATTTGTTGAGGGGGGGATTTTGAGGGGTTTGGGGGTTCAATTTCTTTTTTGTATGTTTTTGTTTAGTTTTGAGTTTTTTTTTTTTTTTTTTTTTTTTTTTTTTTTTTGTCATTCGTTGTTTTTAACCCCTTCAGTAATGGGACACATTTTTACCTTGAGATTTGTGCACGGTTAGACTATTTAATTAACATTAGGAAGGGTCTATGGAAGTCATAACATTAATGGCCACAGTCTTCATTTTATTCCCCTTCTTAAGTTTCTGAAGCTGTATAGAATCACCAAACTGTAAGCAGAATGAATATGTAAACGCGTCGTGGTACTGAAGGGGTTAATTACAGGTTAAGGTAAGCTGTTAATTTATTTCTAGTTTTGTTTCACTTGTGTGTGTTTATGATTTTAGTTCATATCTGGAAGTTAGCTCTTTTTTACATATTTTCTTATTCTCTTATATCTCTTTATTCATTTACTTATTCATTTGTTACGGTGTTAATCTGTTTATGACTATATTTCCCTTTTTTTGTGCATGTTTATGGCTTTAGTTAATATTTGGAAATCATTTCTCGTTTGTATTGTGTATTTATTTATTCTCTTATATCTTTTTAGCTTATTTGTTTCTTCATTTATTTCATATATTTAATTATTTTCATTTATTTATCTATTCATTCTTTTTTTTTTTTTTTTAGGTTAGATGGTTCATGAGGTTCGTTGATATTTAAGACGTACACCTGGTTTTATGCTCAGTTCTATCACCTGTTCCCTCTGGTATACATTTATCACTGTCCCAACCCTCACGCTGCTGTAGTCTTTGTTGACGCTCATAGAAGGAACGAAGGAGAAGTTTTATATCAGGGAGTGAAAAAAGTATTGAGACTGACTTTGTTTACGTTACATAATTACTTTAAAGACCAGTAAAAAAAATGCCTGAAAAGACGTAAGTGACCATATTAAACATGGTAGACGAGTGAAAGGATTAACTTTGATCTTCCCGGGGTATATAAAGGCAGCATCTAATTTTATAGTGTATATTCAATCCTTTCTTAACTTTTACCTTACCTGAGAGTGCACGCAGTCCCGTAATTAACTTCAGGTAAGGCACATAATTGCTCCCCTTTAGGAAGAGAGTCTAAAGAAGTATTTTTAACTCGCGTTCGTCAAAGGTAACACGGAGTTCAGGCGTTAAAGTGAACCACGTGACCTGATTGTTGGTAAACAGCGGCGTCTGGCGGTGAGCGGAGGAACCCAGGCGCAAGAACTGAAGGATTTGTAGCGCGGGAACTGAAGAATTTGCAGCGCGGGAACTGAAGGATTTGCAGCGCGGGAACTGAAGGATTTGCAGCCCGGGAACTGAAGGATTTGTAGCACGGGAACTGAAGGATTTGCAGCCCGGGAACTGAAGGATTTGTAGCACGGGAACTGAAGGATTTGCAGCCCGGGAACTGAAGGATTTGTAGCACGGGAACTGAAGGATTTGTAGTACGGGAACTGAAGGATTTGTAGCACGGGAACTGAAGGATTTGCAGCCCGGGAACTGAAGGATTTGTAGCACGGGAACTGAAGGATTTGTAGCACGGGAACTGAAGGATTTGCAGCCCGGGAACTGAAGGATTTGTAGCACGGAACTGAAGGATTTGCAGCCCGGGAACTGAAGAATTTGTAGCACGGGAACTGAAGGATTTGCAGCCCGGGAACTGAAGGATTTGTAGCACGGGAACTGAAGGATTTGCAGCCCGGGAACTGAAGGATTTGTAGCACGGGAACTGAAGGATTTGCAGCCCGGGAACTGAAGGATTTGTAGCACGGGAACTGAAGGATTTGCAGCCCGAGAACTGAAGGATTTGTAGCACGGGAACTGAAGGATTTGCAGCCCGGGAACTGAAGGATTTGTAGCACGGGAACTGAAGGATTTGTAGCACGGGAACTGAAGGATTTGCAGCCCGGGAACTGAAGGATTTGTAGCACGGGAACTGAAGGATTTGCAGCCCGGGAACTGAACGATTTGTAGCACGGGAACTGAAGGATTTGTAGCCCGGGAACTGAAGGATTTGTAGCACGGGAACTGAAGGATTTCCAGTAGGGAACTGAAGGATTTGTAGCACGGGAACTGAAGGATTTGCAGTAGGGAACTGAAGGATTTGTAGCACGGGAACTGAAGGATTTGCAGCCCGGGAACTGAAGGATTTGTAGCACGGGAACTGAAGGATTTGTAGCACGGGAACTGAAGGATTTGCAGCCCGGGAACTGAAGGATTTGTAGCGCGGGAACTGAAGGATTTGTAGCACGGGAACTGAAGGATTTGCAGCCCGGGAACTGAAGGATTTGTAGCACGGGAACTGAAGGATTTGCAGCCCGGGAACTGAAGGATTTGTAGCACGGGAACTGAAGGATTTGTAGCACGGGAACTGAAGGATTTGCAGCCCGGGAACTGAAGGATTTGTAGCACGGGAACTGAAGGATTTGCAGCCCGGGAACTGAAGGATTTGTAGCACGGGAACTGAAGGATTTGCAGCCCGGGAACTGAAGGATTTGTAGCACGGGAACTGAAGGATTTGCAGCCCGGGAACTGAAGGATTTGTAGCACGGGAACTGAAGGATTTGCAGCCCGAGAACTGAAGGATTTGTAGCACGGGAACTGAAGGATTTGCAGCCCGGGAACTGAAGGATTTGTAGCACGGGAACTGAAGGATTTGTAGCACGGGAACTGAAGGATTTGCAGCCCGGGAACTGAAGGATTTGTAGCACGGGAACTGAAGGATTTGCAGCCCGGGAACTGAACGATTTGTAGCACGGGAACTGAAGGATTTGTAGCCCGGGAACTGAAGGATTTGTAGCACGGGAACTGAAGGATTTTAGCACGGGAACAGTAGGGAACTGAAGGATTTGTAGCACGGGAACTGAAGGATTTGCAGTAGGGAACTGAAGGATTTGTAGCACGGGAACTGAAGGATTTGCAGCCCGGGAACTGAAGGATTTGTAGCACGGGAACTGAAGGATTTGTAGCACGGGAACTGAAGGATTTGCAGCCCGGGAACTGAAGGATTTGTAGCGCGGGAACTGAAGGATTTGTAGCACAGGAACTGAAGGATTTGCAGCCCGGGAACTGAAGGATTTGTAGCACGGGAACTGAAGGATTTGCAGCCCGGGAACTGAAGGATTTGTAGCACGGGAACTGAAGGATTTGCAGCCCGGGAACTGAAGGATTTGCAGCCCGGAAACTGAAGGATTTGTAGCACGGGAACTGAAGGATTTGCAGCCCGGGAACTGAAGGATTTGTAGCACGGGAACTGAAGGATTTGCAGCCCGGGAACTGAAGGATTTGCAGCCCGGGAACTGAAGGATTTGTAGCACGGGAACTGAAGGATTTGCAGCCCGGGAACTGAAGGATTTGTAGCACGGGAACTGAAGGATTTGCAGCCCGGGAACTGAAGGATTTGCAGCCCGGGAACTGAAGGATTTGTAGCGCGGGAACTGAAGGATTTATAGCACGGGAACTGAAGGATTTGCAGCCCGGGAACTGAAGGATTTGTAGCACGGGAACTGAAAGATTTGTAGCACGGGAACTGAAGGATTTGCAGCCCGGGAACTGAAGGATTTGTAGCACGGGAACTGAAGGATTTGTAGCACGGGAACTGAAGGATTTGCAGTAGGGAACTGAAGGATTTGTAGCACGGGAACTGAAGGATTTGCAGTAGGGAACTGAAGGATTTGTAGCACGGGAACTGAAGGATTTGCAGTAGGGAACTGAAGGATTTGCAGCCCGGGAACTGAAGGATTTGTAGCACGGGAACTGAAGGATTTGTAGCACGGGAACTGAAGGATTTGCAGTAGGGAACTGAAGGATTTGTAGCACGGGAACTGAAGAATTTGCAGCCCGGGAACTGAAAGATTTGCAGCCCGGGAACTGAAGGATTTGCAGCCCGGGAACTGAAGGATTTGTAGCACGGGAACTGAAGGATTTGCAGCCCGGGAACTGAAGGATTTGTAGCACGGGAACTGAAGGATTTGCAGCCCGGGAACTGAAGGATTTGCAGCCCGGGAACTGAAGGATTTGTAGCACGGGAACTGAAGGATTTGCAGCCCGGGAACTGAAGGATTTGCAGCGCAGGAACTGAAGGATTTATAGTGCGAGAACTGAAGGATTTGTAGCGCGGGAACTGAAGGATTTGCAGCGGGAACTGAAGGATTTGCAGCGCGTTAACTGAAGGATTTGAAGCGCGGGAACTGAAGAATTTATAACGAGGAAACTGAAGGATTTGCAGCCCGGGAACTGAAGGATTTGCAGCACGGGAACTGAAGGATTTGCAGCCCGGGAACTGAAGGATTTGTAGCCCGGGAACTGAAGGATTTGTAGCACGGGAACTGAAGGATTTGCAGCGCAGGAACTGAAGGATTTGTAGCACGGGAACTGAAGGATTTGCAGCCCGGGAACTGAAGGATTTGTAGCACGGGAACTGAAGGATTTGCAGCCCGGGAACTGAAGGATTTGTAGCACGGGAACTGAAGGATTTGCAGCCCGGGAACTGAAGGATTTGCAGCCCGGGAACTGAAGGATTTGTAGCACGGGAACTGAAGGATTTGCAGCCCGGGAACTGAAGGATTTGCAGCGCAGGAACTGAAGGATTTATAGTGCGAGAACTGAAGGATTTGTAGCGTGGGAACTGAAGGATTTGCAGCGCGGGAACTGAAGGATTTGCAGCGCGTTAACTGAAGGATTTGAAGCGCGGGAACTGAAGAATTTATAACGAGGAAACTGAAGGATTTGCAGCCCGGGAACTGAAGGATTTGCAGCACGGGAACTGAAGGATTTGCAGCCCGGGAACTGAAGGATTTGTAGCCCGGGAACTGAAGGATTTGTAGCACGGGAACTGAAGGATTTGCAGCGCAGGAACTGAAGGATTTATAGTGCGGGAACTGAAGGATTTGTAGCACGGGAACTGAAGGATTTGCAGCCCGGGAACTGAAGGATTTGTAGCACGGGAACTGAAGGATTTGCAGCCCGGGAACTGAAGGATTTGTAGCACGGGAACTGAAAGATTTGTAGCACGGGAACTGAAGGATTTGTAGCCCGGGAACTGAAGGATTTGTAGCACGGGAACTGAAGGATTTGCAGCCCGGGAACTGAAGGATTTGTAGCACGGGAACTGAAGGATTTGTAGCCCGGGAACTGAAGGATTTGTAGCACGGGAACTGAAGGATTTGTAGCACGGGAACTGAAGGATTTGTAGCGCGGGAACTGAAGGATTTGTAGCGCGGGAACTGAAGGATTTGTAGCGCGGGAACTGAAGGATTTGCAGCACGGGAACTGGAGGATTTGTAGCACGGGAACTGAAGGATTTGCAGCCCGGGAACTGAAGGATTTGTAGCGCGGGAACTGAAGGATTTGTAGCGCGGGAACTGAAGGATTTGCAGCGCGTTAACTGAAGGATTTGCAGCACGGGAACTAAAAGATTTGAAGCGCGGGAACTGAAGAATTTATAACGAGGAAACTGAAGAATTTGCAGCCCGGGAACTGAAAGATTTGTAGCACGGGAACTGAAGGATTTGCAGCACGGGAACTGAAGGATTTATAGCGCGGGGACTAAAGGATCTGCAGCGCGGGAACTGAAGGAAATGAGACGAAGGAACGTTAGCTGTGGTGGGGAGAGAGAGAGACAAAAATCAGATCTGCCTGCAAAGTGATAAATTAATCAGCATCTTCTTCCATTCTATCCTTTATTCTATCAATGTATTTTTTGAAAGATAATGTTTTTACCTCGAAATTATTAAAGAAACAACTCACAGGGACCGCTCGAGAGATAGGCAAATAGACAAACAGGAAAAGACCAGGAAAACTAGAAATAAACAGAGAAAGTACTTTACGAATGAGGGAGATGGAACACAGGGAACAGATGATAATAAATAAGTACTGTAAAAATTAAGAACATGAATATGAGAAAAGAACAAAGAGTAAGTAAAAAAAGAAAGAAAAAGGAAAAAGTAGTTAACAAATGTGGGAGATGGAGCACAAGGAATAAAAAGAGAGACAAAGGAGGGCAAGGTGATGAAGCTAAGGTATGAAGGAATCGCTTGCCTGAAATGACTTCCCTCATGAGCCACGAAGGAGAGTTCTTAAATTAAAAAAGTTAACCACGCTCATTTCCCCTCCTCTCATTCACACACACACACACACACACACACACACACACACACACACACACACACACACACACCGCGTAGTGTAGTGGTAAGCACGCTCGACTCACAATCAAGAGGCCCGGGTTCGAATCACGGCGCGGCGAGGCAAATGGGCAAGCCTCTTATTGTGTGGCCCCTATTCACCTAAAAGTAAATAGGTACGGGATGTAATTCGACGGGTTGTGACCTCGCTTTCCCGGTGTGTGGAATGTGTTGTGGTCTCAGTCCTGCCCGAAAATCGGTCTATGAGCTCTGAGCTCGCTCCGTAATGGGGAAGACTGGCTATGTGACCAGCAGGAAACCGAGGTGAATTAAACACACACACATACAGAGACAAACATACACACAAAAAAAATCAGGCGCACACACACACACACACACACACACACACACACACACACACACACACACACACACACACACACACACACACACACACACACACACACACACACACACACACACACACACACACACACACACACACACACAGAGAGAGACACACACACACACACACACACACACACACACACACACACACACACACACACACACACAC
>NC_059274.1:6042500-6070000 GCF_017591435.1 Portunus trituberculatus
AGGAAGAGGAATAAGAGAAGGAAGAGGAGGAGTTTACGGTGACGAGAACCCTTGGCAGCAGAGGAGGGAAAGAAGAGGAAAGAATGTTCTTTATGGGGAAAACTTTGCAGAAAAATATCAACAATATTAAAAAGGAAAAAAGAAAAAAGATGGAAAAATTTGCATGTGATTATATGAGAGAAAAATATAGGCAGCACATCATGGCTCTCTCTCTCTCTCTCTCTCTCTCTCTCTCTCTCTCTCTCTCTCTCTCTCTCTCTCTCTCTCTCTCTCTCTCTCTCTCTCTCTCTCTCTCTCTCTCTCTCTCTCTCTCTCTCTCTCTCTCTCTCTCTCTCTCTCTCTCTCTCTCTCTCTCTATCAGCTTGTACAGTAAACAACCAGCAAGAGAGAGAGAGAGAGAGAGAGAGAGAGAGTTTTTGAATCATATTAAAAATAAGACTTGTTTATTGGCTTTCACAAGAAGAGGAGGATGTAGATGAGAGGGAAGAAGAGGAGGGGGAAAAGGAGGAGGAGTAGGAGGAGGAAGAGGAGAAGATCCTTGTCAGTATAAGAGGTCATGGAAGACGAGGGGGAAGAGAAGATGGTGGTGAAGAGGTAAAGCTGAGATACCTGGATGAAGGAGGAGGAGGAGGAGGAGGAGAAGTAGATGAAAGACCGAAAAGCAAGAGAAGGAGAAATAAAAAAGAGAGTAAAAAGGAATAGATGAAAATGCAATGAAAAAGTCTAATTTAATTTGTAGAAAATATAAAGAACAGGAACGTAAAGTGAGGATGAGAAAAAACAAATAAAGAAGAAATAAAGAACAAAAAGAAGAAAAGGAAAAGAATAAAAATCAGAATACTACGGAAGGAAAACAAATAATAACACGAAAAAGAAAAGAAAAAAAGAAAAATGCAAACAAAATACAGAAACTCTTCTTATAAGTTTTAATGTAATGTTTGTTCTTATTTTTCTCATTAATTTTTTTTTTTCCATCACCTTTGTTTGTTTTTTGTCTTTCCACTTTCCCGCCCTAATATTTACTGCAAACAAAGGAAGGGTGGTCATTTTTACTCCAGCGGCTCCATTGGCAGGCACGTTCACCAATCAGAGAGCAGCAAAGACATCCCATTTTCTTTCTACATTTACAGGAGTGCCTTACTTATTTCATTTTCTCGTTTTCTTTATTTTTATCTTTTCGTTTCTTTTGTGTGTTTGCCTTTTCATTTTACGGTTGATTTTGTAAGAGTAATTCTCTCTCTCTCTCTCTCTCTCTCTCTCTCTCTCTCTCTCTCTCTCTCTCTCTCTCTCTCTCTCTCTCTCTCTCTCTCTCTCTCTCTCTCTCTCTCTCTCTCTCTCTCTCTCTCTCTCTCTCTCTCTCTCTCTCTCTCTCTCTCTCTCTCTCTCTCTCTCTCTCTCTCTCTCTCTCTCAACTTGTCACGCACATCATCTTCTATATGTTAATCTTGTTTTGGACAGGAAGCGAGGTAGTGAGAGGGAACAAAGACGGCCCTGAGAGAGAGAGAGAGAGAGAGAGAGAGAGAGAGAGAGAGAGAGAGAGAGAGAGCTGGGGTTGTAGGGATATTATTAAAGAAGTGTTGAATAAATCTAATGAATTTTTTTTATCATTTTGGCATTTTGCTTAGAATATTTTCCTACGTCATCTTTCTATCCCTATTCGTCCTCCTCCTCCTCCTCCTCCTCCTCCTCCTCCTCTTCTCATCCTCCTCTTCCTCCTCCTCCTCCTCCTCCTCCTCCTCCTCCTCCTCCTCCTCCTCCTCCTTCTGCTGCTGCTTCTTTTCCTTCTCCTCATCCTCATCCTCATCCTCATCCTCATCCTCATCCTCATCCTCCTCCTCCTCCTCCTCCTCATCATCATCATCATCATCATCATCATCATCATCCTTATCTGTAGCCAGTTAGAAGTAGTTACCAAACAGCCTCGAAAGGACTAAGAGGTCTGTTGCTGTTTGGCTTTCCTTTGTATTCCTTTATATTCTTCTCTTCCACGTCCTACTCCTCCTCTTCCTCCTTCTCCTCCTCCTCCTCCTCCTCCTCCTCCTCCTCCTCCTCCTCCTCCTCTCATTCTTGCTATCATCTCAGTAATGATATATCAAAATTATGTTCTTATCATGCGCTAATACCATAACCTCTCTCTCTCTCTCTCTCTCTCTCTCTCTCTCTCTCTCTCTCTCTCTCTCTCTCTCTCTCTCTCTCTCTCTCTCTCTCTCTCTCTCTCTCTCTCTCTCTCTCTCTCTCTCTCTCTCTCTCTCTCTCTCTCTCTCTCTCTCTCTCTCGTCGCGTGTCGGTAACAGTCTTCCTCCTTACTGCGCCCAAGAGTCTCACTTATGGATGCTAATGATGGTATCAGAATATGACTCCGTTTTTTATTGGACACGGGAGTCGAGGGAGGGAAGGGCAGAGGAGGAGGAGGAAGAGGAGGAGGGGGAGGAAGAGAGGGAGTGGCCATAGGAAGTGTCTGGAGAGTCCTAACAAGCGGCGGAAGGGGAGGGAGTGAAGGCTAGTTTATTGAGGAGGTAGTGGGGAGGTGGGGGTGAAAGTGAGACGTGTGTAATTAATTAGTGGGAATGGGGATGGTGTGGGTGCGTGTGGCGGTAATGGGTAATTTGTGAATAGAAAATGGAAAGGGGGTCCTGTTGGGTAATACAGTTATATACAGTGGTGGGGAAGTTTAGTATGGAGTGTGTATTTCTGGATGTCCTTACATGTACTACTCTTGCTGTCAGATATCTGGTAATTTTGCCTTTACGGTATTTTCTTAACCTTAATCCCTTCAATACCGCCACGCAGTCTTTACCATGAGTTTGGGTGCAATTAGATGATTTTGTTTACATTATGAACCGTCTATGGAGGTCAGAAGACTAATGGCCATAGACTTCACTGTTTTGATACCCACATGAGTTTTTGAACTTGTATAAAATCAGCAAATAGTAAGCACAATGAATATAAAAAGCGTCATGGTACTGAAGAGATTAACCTCTTCAGTACCATGACACGTTTTCATATCTTTTGGTTAAATCTATTTTGATCTTTAAGGGAATTAGCATTCAAGTTGGCCTTTTTTTTCATTTTTGTTGCCCTTGGTCTGCTCTTCCATATATATAAATATATATATATATATATATATATATATATATATATATATATATATATATATATATATATATATATATATTCTACTTACTATTTGGTGATTTTATACAGCTTCAGAAACTTATGTAGGGATTAAAACAGTGAAGACTTTAACCATTAATCTTCTGTCCTCCATAAACCCTCCCTAATGTCAATAAAATCGTCTAAACAATACACAAAACTCAAGGTAAAAATGTGTCCCGATACTGAAGGGGTCAAGTTGATCTGTTAAAACAAGATTTTTAGGTTTTCTCCTATAGTTATGGTCAGATGTCTTGTAACTCTCTACTCTTGCTCTACATAAATCTTCCGATCTGCAGAGTCTCCTTATAAGATCTCACGGCTGTTAAATTTTTGGCAGGTGAGGATTGACATTGAGGGAAAAATTCATGAAAACCAGTGGAAGAGTGTGCTAATCTAATTCGACCTGTGACCTTGAATATACGTTCTTTCCAGGTGTCTGTGTATTTGAGAGTGTGTCATTGTATTATATAAGTCCTTCTGATTGTTTGGTATTGATTATTTATTCGTTGCTTTCCTTTCGGTGGCTATAAGAGTTGGTAAGCGGCGGATGATGGAGTTTCTTGTGCTCGTTACTTCTTTTCTTCTGTTTTCTTGATTTGGTGGTTCTGCAATGACGAAAAGTTTAGTTAGTGGTTGAAATCAATAACAATAAAGGAGTTAGTTATGGGGTTGATGTAGTATATTTCTATATTTCCTTTCTTTTTTTTTTTTTTTATCTTCACTGTTCACTATCCCATGTCATGTTTTACCATTGCAAAACTGACTATAGCTTTATAAGGGACGAATATTACTGAAACACTGCGAAAGACTTTGTGTCATGAAAATATACACAAAAAGGAAAACAGACCAACTGAAGGCCACTTTTTTCACGTTTATTCCACAGATGAAAATCAAATTGTAGTCAAGCAGTTCTAGTGATGCGCCTAATTAGTGCCGCGAGACTGGAAGTGTGTAAGTGAGCAGATATCAAAATAAAAGCAGCATCAAAAGAAGAGAGAAATGTAGCTCTTCATTTAGTCACTTCAACGTACAAAACACTCCCGTCCATCACTTTTACTACAACAACAACTACAACTACTACAACTCCTACTACTACATCTTCTACAACTACCACAACTACAACTACTACAACTATTAGTGCAGCAACAACCACAATTTCTACAACAGTCACCACAACCAGGACCACTTGCCTCTTCGCCTTTTAGTCCCTGCCTTGCCTTGAGGGGACCACAAAGCCACCACGATGAAAGCCGCCATTGTAGCTTCAAATATGCGGGTAAGACACAATACACACGTTAACTGTTTGTATCCGAGCATGTGCTGTTGTGTTGCTGCTGTGGGTACTGTGAGTCGTGTGCTATTGATCATGTAAACGCTCCTTGGTGTGGGGTTGGTGGGGTGGGGAAGTTTAGTGCAGTGTACCATGAAAGTCTAGTTTTCTCTCATGCTCCGTGAAGGAAAATGGGCGCGCCGGGTTACAGGTCTTGTTTTGCCAGGAGTTTAGTATTAAGAGTTATCATGTTACTCTCTCGTTTACTGAATAATACAAACGTTGCAGTTAATTATGCTTGTGATTGATGATAAACTGTAATGACAAAAAGCTAGTTCATGATAATTAAAGCAGTTAAATATCCGCCCTGTTAATGCCTGGACGAAGAAATAAACAGGAATTAATGGGAATGTAATGATGATGAGCGATGACCGAGGTGATGCAGTAATTGAGCGTGTGAAGTGTGAGAGGAGCGTGATGGCATGTTGGCGCCCCGTTCTTTGCATCGCCATCATGAACACGCTCTCCCTCCTCCCCCCACACACCAACATGCTCCACTAAACACCCTACCTCTTACCCACAATCCACACCCTCCTCACCTCCACCTGTAGCTAATATTTTGAGACGTTCATGACTTCAACACTATTTTCAAAGACCACAAATATTAGTCCAGTTTTCCTGAGTGTTTTTTTTTTTTTTTTTTTTTTTAGTATCATTTGTTGTGGAATCTTTGTTAAACTGTCACTTAAATCACGACAATAGCCTAAAATATTACGACTTTCTCTAGAGGGTACTGAAAGAAGGGGAGAATGAAGAAGTAACACGTTTAATTAAGAATGTCTGTCCCTTCTTCTGATGTTCTGTAAAAATGTGATTGTGTATGTATGTGTATGTGTGTGCTTTGATTGTCTCTGTTGTTGCTGATGTTGTTGTCATTGTCATCAGTTATTACACGAAATCTTTAATGCTAACTTATCCTATTGTCGTCTTGAGTTCTGTTGTCTGAGAAGGTACAAGAAAATAAAAAGAATAGAAAAAGTTGATAAAGATGCATCAATAAACCATGAGACTTTAGCACCACCACCACCACCACCACCACCAGACGGCAAAACGAGGCAGGCCGATCCATAAGTCATGTTCCCGAGGGATTTTTAGCGTCAAGGATCGAAATTTATTGTGGAACATGTGATGGCGATCCTGCGTCTCTCTCTCTCTCTCTCTCTCTCTCTCTCTCTCTCTCTCTCTCTCTCTCTCTCTCTCTCTCTCTCTCTCTCTCTCTCTCTCTCTCTCTCTCTCTCTCTCTCTCTCTCTCTCTCTCTCTCTCTCTCTCTCTCTCTCTGATACCTTCCCGGAATACTTCTCTCTTTCCTCCTCCTCCTCCTCCTCCTCCTCCTCCTCCTCCTCCTCCTCCTCCTCCTCCTCCTCCTCCTCCTCCTCCTCCTCCTCCTCCTCCACCACCTCTTCCCCCCCATCACATGCTGTCTGTTCTAATACAATACGAACTTCTAAACAAAGGTAGTAGTAGAATAGGCACACAGACAGTCACGTTATACCCAGTAGGGCTGTTGCTGTCTGTTCTTCCCTTTGTATTTCTTTGTATTTCTCTCCTCTATTCTAATATATATCAGCCATTTAATGAAGGCCAGAAATTAAGTAGACGTTTGTAGGAGTGGATTATAAAGTTTTCTTCTCTGCAAGCGCGAGGAGGTCTTTGTCTCGTCTGCTTGTCGCCATCCTGAGTGAAACGTGTGTAGACCTAATAGTCTGAGTCACACACACACACACACACACACACACACACACACACACACACACACACACACACACACACACACACACACACACACACACACACACACACACACACACACACACACACACACACACACACACACACTCAGAAGTGGAAAATATAAAGACAGGACAACAAAAGCTTTATCATGTATATTGGTCACCCACACACACACACACACACACACACACACACACACACACACACACACACACACACACACACACACACACACACACACACACACACACACACACACACACACACACACAGACAAAGCGTCGTGTTTACATCTTCTATGAGAGAACAAATTCAGAAGTCAATAATTTAGGAGCAGAGAGAGAGAGAGAGAGAGAGAGAGAGAGAGAAAATCAGATACACATGTTTGTTAATTTCCCTGCAGCGTGGGAACAATGGAACACCTGAGGGAACACCACACGCCTTACGTAAATGTGTATCTGGTGTTTTGATACCTGTCCTGATTATTTTTTTAGAGAACCAGCAACAAGTGGGCCTTTTTTTAATAATTGTGTTGCCCCTGCCTGCCTTCTCTCCTACATAAAATAAATAAATAAGGGTGATGCATGATGATAATAATGCTATATGTAATTATGTAAAGTGAATGATGTAATTAGAAGTGTGACTATATATTCTGAGTATTCTGGGAGGCTAAGGCACCTTCACAAGTCATGAGTCTCAGCTAATTACCAAGATGTCAGTAGCAACGAGACTGAATGAGATATTGGGTCAGTTCCCCCTCTTTATACTCACAGTTTTCTTCGTTACCTCAGCCATTTCTCCTCCTCGCCCCCTTCGTCTATTTCTATCCGCATTCCTCTTTTTCTTCTTCTATTTCTATTCTCATTCCTTTATTTCTTCCTCTATTTCTATCCTCATTCCACTATTTTTTCCTGTATTTATATCTTCATTCCTTTATTTTTTCCTCTGTTTATATCCTCATTCCTCTTTTTCTTCCTCTATTTCTATCTTCATTCCTCTATTTATATCATCATTCCTCTATTTCTTGCTCTATTTATATCATCATTCCTCTGTTTCTATCCTCATTCCTCTATTTTTTCCTCTATTTCTATCCTCATTCCTCTTTTTCTATCCTCATTCCTATCAATCCATTCTCATTCTCTCCTCATTCCTCTATTTCTCTCCTCATCCCTATTCTATCCTCATTCCTTTATTTTCTTCTCATTCTTACCTCCCAAGGCTCATCTGACCCCTGTCGTGTATTGATTTACTTATCTACATCTCGATAACAGAACGATTTTACTATTCATATTTCGTCATTTAGAAACTAACTTGTATATAATGTCTTTTTTATTTATCTATCATATTTATTTTTCAATCAATATTTTTTAGTCATATTCTCTTTGTTTGCAGAGAAATGTTAAGAGAGGAAGTTTAAGATTGTAAGTCTTTCAGTAGATTAATGAATTGTTAGATGAGAGAGAGAGAGAGAGAGTAGTTATGACAATAGGAATAAAAGTACTCTCTCTCTCTCTCTCTCTCTCTCTCTCTCTCTCTCTCTCTCTCTCTCTCGATATCCTCTTGTTTTCATCTCTTAAATATGCCTCTCTCCCTCTCCCTACCTGCCTGTCTTGTCTCTCCTCCTTGTTCTTCTTTTATTTTTTATCCTCAAATTCTCTTCCTCCACCATCGTCAGTCCTTCCCATTTCTCCCCTCTTTATTTCCTCCTTTTTCCCAAATTTTCTCTTTATTCTTCACTTCCTTCCCATTCTCCATCATTTTTATCATAGCTTGCTCAATTTCTCCTCTCCAGCTCATTTATTCCTCTTCCTCTTCCTCCTCCTCCTCCTCCTCCTCCTCCTCCTCCTCCTCCTCCTCCTCCTCCTCCTCCTCCTCCTTCTTGGCTGTATCTGTAGTCCTTTTGGAAGGGCTAAATGGAGGAGGAGGAAGGGGGAGCGAGGGTCGAGTTGTATTGGTTTCCATATGAGTTTTGGTGACAGAGTTGGAGAGAGGGGGGGGGGGTTAGCGGAAGACAAACAGACAGATACACACACACACACACACACACACACACACACACACACACACACACACACACACACACACACACACACACACACACACACACACATTATCTGGTTTCGTGTGACGTCGTTTCTCACTTTTGTCTTTCTGTTTTTTTTTTTTTTCTTTTTCAAACTTTTCTTTTCACTTAATTGCGTGTGTTCTGCAGTGAAAATGCCTCCATTCTTCCCTCTCTCTTTTTCCATATCTCTTTTTCTCCTCCTCTTCCTCCATTATTTCTTCCTCCATTCCTCCACTTTCCTTCCCTCCTTCTCTCCTTCCCTCCTTCAACGTGCCTGTCCTTCATCTTCACTCCTTCACTCACGACTCTAGCTGGAGGGAAAAAAAAAGGGAAAATTGAATTCATATTAGGCTCTTTTTTTCTTCCTTCTTCTCTTCCCTTTCCTGTCATCTCTCTTTTCCTTCACTTGTGCTTGTCTTTCTTCCTTCCTATTTCTTTCTTCTATTTTCCAATCAGTAATGCTCTCTCTCTCTCTCTCTCTCTCTCTCTCTCTCTCTCTCTCTCTCTCTCTCTCTCTCTCTCTCTCTCTCTCTCTCTCTCTCTCTCTCTCTCTCTCTCTCTCTCTCTCTCTCTCTCTCTCTAACGATCCAATTACATACTGAGTTGCAAAGCTCAATATTTGATCAGATTTTGTGAAAACTTAATTTTTTTAGTCTTAACCTGCGACCCGGGAAGAGATTTTGTGTTGTATGAAAATTATAGTAGTAGTAGTAGTAGTAGTAGTAGTAGTAGTAGTAGTAGTAGGTGGTGGTGGTGGTGGTGGTGATGGTGGTAGAAAGTAGCTTCTGTTGATATTATTATTGTTTGTCGTTAGTATTCTTCTTTAACTTTTCTTCTTCTTCTTCTTCTTCTTCTTCTTCTTCTTCTTTTTTTTCTTCTTCTTCTTCTTCTTCTTCTTCTTCTTCTTCTTCTTCTTCTTCTTCTTCTTCTTCTTCTTCTTCTTCTTCTTCTTCTTCTTCTTCTTCTTCTTCTTCTTACTTCTTCTTCTTCTTCTTGTTGTTATTATTATTATTATTATTATTATTATTATTATTATTATTATTATTATTATTATTATTATTATTATTCGTCTTCTTCTTCTTCTTCTTCTTCTTCTTTCATGGCCGTAAAAATAAGAACGATAGTAACAACCACACACACACACACACACACACACACACACACACACACACACACACACACACACACACACACACACACACACACCTTTGTTCTCCCTAATTAAGACAGACTATGGAGGAAATAAGGGGCTAGATCCTTTCTCCTTTCACCTGCTGAAGTAAACACGATACTCCCTATGAGGAAACTGGGTCGTTGTTTCTTTGTTATACTCTCTGTCTTATAAACCGCCACGACTCTCACCTCTGTCTTCTGATGAGCGTCCTTGCTTTCACACTCACCCCTTTCCATAGTATCACCCAATGGAAACGCTCTTTTGTATTGGTGTTTACGAGCATCGAGAGTTGTTTTGGTTGACTACCTTACGAAAAGACTGGAACTGTACCTCCCAAAGCGTATGGAATTTGATTGTGACTGTGAAAATTGTGCCTCGGTGTATTTGTATGTGTGTTTGTGCCTAGTTTGGTGTATTTTCCTCAAGGTTGTTGTTTATCCCTTCTTTGTTAATATCAATGAGTGTGTGTGTGTGTGTGTGTGTGTGTGTGTGTGTGTGTGTGTGTGTGTGTGTGTGTGTGTGTGTGTGTGTGTGTGTGTGTGTGTGTGTGTGTGTGTGTGTGTGTGTGTGTGTGTGTGTGTGCATTTATCTGTCTTATTTGTTCGTGTTTCTTTTTATTTTAATTATTTTTCGTTACTGCTCTCATCTTATTCTTATTCTGCTTCTTTTTTTTCCCTTTTTCTCTTTTCATTTTCTCTACTTTTTTCTACGTCATCATTATCCACCTCCTGCTCTACTTCCTCCTTCTCCTCCTCCTCCTCCTCCTCCTCCTCCTCCTCCTCCTCCTCCTCCTCCTCCTCCTCCTCCTCCTCCTCCTCCTCCTCTTCAAGTTATCACGCGTTCCTCCCTCATGATCAACCTCATCATTACCAACCCACTAACTCACAATTACTCCCCCTCGTAACTAACCCACCTGTGAGATGCACCTGGTTGTTAATTACCTTTATGTTTCCCTTCCAGGTACGTAGCGAGGCGGGACCTTGATGGGCTCTGCAGGTAAAGGAAGACCATTGTTTCTTGTTATTTAATGTATGTATGCAGTTTTTATTCGTGTTTTATTTATTTTGTGGGGAGAGTTAAGTATTTTGTTACGTTCAGTGTTTTGCGACCCGTTTCTTTTGGTTTATGTTTGGTTAGGTTAGGTTAGGTTAGGTTAGGAAAGGGTTAATTGGTAGTATGGTAGACTGAGAGGTAGATATTGTTTTTCTTCTTTCTATGACTGTTTTAGGAAGGGACAACATATATAGTGGTGTTGTTGTAGTAGTAGTGTTAGTGTTAGTAGTTGTTGTAGTAATAGTAGTAGTAGTAGTAGTAGTAGTAGTAGTAGTAGTAGTAATAGTCATAGCACCAATTTAGTCAGTGTGAGATGTTATTAATCCCAGGTGAGTCACACACGTAACCCTCGCCTGTGTAGCCTTTGGGCCGCGGCGCTGTTCCCTGTGGCCCTTCATTTGCAATGTCCCAGTAGCATAAAGGGTGCGCCTTTTCCTCTTCCCTCCCTCTCTCACCCCCTCTTTCTCTCTCCCTCTCTCTCTCTCTCTCTCTCCCTCACCTTACCTCCCTTAACACGGTAATCGATGTAATGAGCAGCATTGAGAAAATTGCTTCTGGTTACCTGTCGTGAGAGAGAGAGAGAGAGAGAGAGAGAGAGAGAGAGAGCCAGCCAAGGTAATACTTCTGGCTGGCTTAGGAAATCTTGGTATTGGCAGGTTATGAACAAAGAACCATTATTTTGAAACACTTTTTCGCCACACCATTACATCCAGAAGGCTTTAATTCAAGCTACACGTGCTTTTAAAGATGTTTTTTTATGGTTTTAGTAACAGTAACACGATTTCTACTTTATCTACAGGAGCAACGTTTATAAGAACTTCTGTGGCCTTTGAAAATAGTCGTGAAGAGAGAACAAAGCATTTCTAGATACTGGTCATACTTTACATTCTTCTCACGTTCATTACCTGTTCACTTTTTGAAGAACGAAGGCTACAGTATAGGAGACAAAAGATACAGACTTAATTTATCCCTATACTTCCGAGGACAATTATCGTATTCTCCTCTGATCCGAGCAAAAAGCCATTACACCACCGAGGCGGATTACGTGACGAGAGAAAGGGTTAAGGAAGAAATGTATTGATATTTTTTCATTGTATGTTTCTTAAAATAATCATTGTACCTATCTTAACATTTCCAGTAACGGGATTGATGTTAGTAATAGCGGTGATGGTAGTGGTGGTGATGATGATGATGATGATGATGATGATGATTATAATAATAATAATAATAATAATAATAATAATAATAATAATAATAACGAATGTCTCACCTGCATGATCAACAAACTTGGCACACACGTTCGTTTCGTCGTAAGAAGAGTGTCAAGAGAATGATTTATCTCTTCAAACCTCCTCCTCCTCCTCCTCCTCCTCCTCCTCCTCCTCCTCCTCCTCCTCCTCCTCCTCCTCCTCCTCCTCCTCCTCCTCCTCCTCCTCCTTCTTCTCCTCCTCTTCCTCCTCCTCCTCCTCCTCCTCCTCCTCCTCCTCCTCCTCCTCCTCCTCCTCCTTCTCCTCCTCCTCCTCCTCCTCCTCCTCCTCCTCCTCCTCCTCCTCCTCCTCCTCCTCCTCCTCCTCCTCCTCCTCCTCCTCCTCCTCCTCCTCCTCCTCCTCCTCCTCCTCCTCCTCCTCCTCCTCCTCCTCCTCCTCCTCCTCCTCCTCCTCCTCCTCCTCCTACTCCTTTTCCTCCTCCTCCTCCTCCTGCTCTCAGAAAAAAAAAACCATACATGCACATCATTCATCTTAATCCATCGTAATATTTATCATGGCGTTGGCAACATTGCCATGGATACGTGAAAGGTCATTTGTGAAGGTCAATATATATTACATTTTTTTTTCCACACATTTCTGTAGCAGTTAACAATTTTACTGCCGAAGATAAACCACCTATAATGTTCCCTCTTGTAGCTTCTTAAAAGGGGACTCGCGTGCTTGTGTTATTCAGTGTCCCTATGAAGGTCAAGGAGGAAGGTCACGTTTCGTCCGGCGGAAGGAAAACTCATAAGACTGATAGTAAATTCTTTGCTTGAAAAAAAATTAAATGAAATTGTAGCACTAGTTAAGATATTTGCAGGTACGAGTATGATTGTTGATAGGAGCTTGTGAATGGAATGGATGGGAGAGCTCTCTGAATGGATGGGAAAATGACTGAATGTAAGTGAAAGACTAAAATATTGATTGTAAAAAAGGAAGGGAAAGCTAAAATCATGAATAGCTACAATACTACTACGGAAAACCACGCCTGGTGTACATTACTCCCCAAGCGGCGGTGCGAGGATGGACAAACAATTATGATAGGTCAGAAAATTAATAAATATTGTGTCGGATGAACCTTCCTTTTTTTTGCGCTCTCTCTTTTATCGGGAAGCAATTATGACAAGTGTAATTATTCTGCAGCAATTTTTCATGGTAAATTGTGCTCACTAATCATGGGGGATGCATTTCCTCTTTTGTGATGGTATTATATCTTTATTTCTATTGTTATTGTTGCTATTTTTTATTTATTGCAACTACTAGGTGTTATTTCTTTATATTGCTATTATTTTCACTACTACTTCTTACTACTACTACTACTACTACTACTACTACTACTAATAATAATAATAATAATAATAATAATAATAATAATAATACTGCTACGCTACTGCTACTGCTACTACTGCTACTGCTACTGCTACTGCTACTGCTACTACTACTACTACCACTGCTGCTGCTGCTATTGCTGCTATTACTGCTACTGCTGCTGCTACTACTACTATTATTACTGCTGCTGCTACAATAATAACAACATCAACAACTATTACTACTAATGATAATGATACAAATGATGATAATAATACTAATGCTGATACTGCTGCTGCTACTACTACTACAAATGCAGGAAGAGACAAACATATAGAAAAATACATAAACTGGCAGAGAGATAAAGAGTAACACATACAAATAAGCAGACGAACGGACAGACAGACAGGCAGATAACAGAAAGGAGAGCCACAAGGCATAAGAAACAGCAGATTTTCATATAACTCTCATTATTTCCATTATCATCACTACCTGAAGATAACGCACAAAACAGAAGATTCTCCACACAACTCTGAGTCATTTACCGTCATCATTATTTGCTCTATCGTTCCCATCACCTGCATGACGCAACACCAGACATTCCGAGACACGCTACACCGGGCTCTCATTAACCTCACGGGACTTACTCACGAAACCCGGCCATTACTGCTACATTCCATTGCTTAATTGCCCCAGCGTAGGACTTCACCTGTTGCTGCGCCTGAACCCGATCATGGAAACGTAGGAGCGTGAGGAAGTAATGCTGTAAGACTCATTAGGCCTACACGAAGCAGTCGCATATAAATCATGTGTATATTCACAGCGTCAATACATTTATCTTCTTGTTCAACGTTCTGTATTGACTCATCACTAACAATGTGATTACTGAGAGTATTCCAGTCACTCTTTTTTTTCATTTTTGTATTAATATAGAGAGGTTTTTCCCCTTATCACGTATACTTTTGATGTTTACTATTTTTTACAGTTTTCTCTCGAATAATAGTCCTTATATAAAACATACCTGCTTGTACCCACCTTACAAAAAATCTCAAGGGTCCCTATTAACTCGGCACTAACAACCTGGTTACTGAGTCCTTTTCCTCTCTTCACTGATGGAAGTTTTTTTTTTTTTTTTTTTTGTACTTGAAACACTGTAGACTTTTTTTTTTTTCCACTACACTCTCTTAAATAATCCTTTCCACTCTTCACTAGTAGACAATATTTTTTTTATAGTATTTTCACATAAAACATTTCAGACATTCATTTATTATCATTACAACAGTCTTCAAATGTCGTGGAGCGGAGAAAGGGCAAATGTTCATAGTTTCATTCCCCGATATGTCAACACAAACATTTTTCCCCTTTGCTCTGAACAATAACAACGAAACATAGCAGTCACAGGGTTAACGACCGCTAGTGTTCTTTTTAATGGAGCGAGTTACAAGGGTTTGCTGACCTGATCCCCTTCCCCACTTGACCTTAAATCCTGACCCCACTGACAGAGATGGAGAAGTAATAGCAGGGGGTGTCACGCGAGTGTTGAGTATTTTGTTAGGGTAGGTTAAGTTAGGTAAGGTTAATTTAGTTAGGTTAAGTTAGGTATGTGTTTTAAGAATATTGTATTATTTTGGTGTACATTCAATGGAGACTGTGCCCTGTGTGTGTGTGTGTGTGTGTGTGTGTGTGTGTGTGTGTGTGTGTGTGTGTGTGTGTGTGTGTGTGTGTGTGTGTGTGTGTTTGTGTGTGTGTGTATGTAAAAACAATACATATAGTGTAATAAGTTCCAAGTATACATGATTTCTCTCATGTGTGTGTGTGTGTGTGTGTGTGTGTGTGTGTGTGTGTGTGTGTGTGTGTGTGTGTGTGTGTGTGTGTGTGTGTGCCTGTGTGTGTGTACTTGCGTGAGGGTAATGTACGTAAGTGTGTGTGTGTGTGTGTGTGTGTGTGTGTGTGTGTGTGTGTGTGTGTGTGTGTGTGGTTGTACGGTGTCATTATCCGGTAAGAAGGCGAGGTGAGCATGTACGTGAAGATAATGAGAGTTGGAACAAATATTGGAGCATAACTTATTTTCTTGGGTCACGATTGTGTGTGTGTGTGTGTGTGTGTGTGTGTGTGTGTGTGTGTGTGTGTGTGTGTGTGTGTGTGTGTGTGTGTGTGTGTGTGTGTGTGTGTGGTTATAAACACGACCTTATCTCATCGTTATCTCGTGCATCTCACCTATCATTGAACTCGCTTTAAATGTCACAAACAAATATTCCCTAATTTAAATGGCAGGTGTGTATTACTTCAGAGAGAGAGAGAGAGAGAGAGAGAGAGAGAGAGAGAGAGAGAGAGAGAATAATAACCACGTTTCTATGAGTGTGTTGCAATCAGCAGAAGGACTATTGTTTCTTTGGAGTTTTATTTACATTTCGTAGGGTAAAGTGAGAGAGAGAGAGAGAGAGAGACAGGTAGCCTTCCCTCAACACACCTTTCTCTCTACTCGACGCTGTGTGGGGGAAGCAAACAGGTAGACACAGAGGCTTCCCAAGGCTCTATTTAACCAGGAGGCGAGGCGGGCATAGGTAATAACAACACAACACAACACAATACAACACACAAACAAGAGTATCATAACCTTCCCTATACTTCTGATACGTTCGTATGCTTTGTGTTCTGTTAGATGTGTTTTATGAGATTTTAAGTTGTTGGAGATAATAGACAACTGCCAAAAAGAGTCAAGATGAGGTCTAAAGTATTAGTTATGAGTCTCTAACTAGATATATTTGTGTTGTATACGTCTCACCTAACTTCCGTGACTGTAAGTTCTTTGCCTACTTGCATTCCAAAGTTGAGTACATTCTGAGTGCGGCAGGGTATTCACTCATCATCTGGAATGTACCTTTTGTTACTGTTCCGTAAGATTATTTGAATTATAAGCCACGCCAGATAGAGACTGCCGGGTCCCTTTTTTCCCTTATTTCCTGGCATTCCGCCCAAAAGGAGACTTCTTATGTACGATTCGGGATCACCAGAACACCTTTGTTTGTCTCTTTATCGGGCAGGAGGAGGTTAAGGCGGACGTGTTTATGCTACTGAATCATCTTTGCACTGTATATTTATTGAGGAACACTCAAGTGGCAATCTTAATAGATCGTAATGTATCTTTTTTTCAGGATTATCAGAATACCTTTGTCTCTCTTGATGGGACAGGAGGAGACTCAAGCGCTGTTTGTCAGATTAGCCATTCCTATTTGAACTGTACCAATTAACAAAGCAGTAGATGAGAATATGTCTTTGTTATGGTTCCTTTTTCCCTCTTCGCTTATGTATTCTAGATATATATATATATATATATATATATATAT
Organism: Portunus trituberculatus; assembly: GCF_017591435.1. NCBI lineage: Eukaryota > Metazoa > Arthropoda > Malacostraca > Decapoda > Portunidae > Portunus > Portunus trituberculatus. The sequence goes on from NC_059274.1 coordinate 6,058,916, forward strand.
ATATATATATATATATATATATATATATATATATATATATATATATATATATATATATATATATATATATATATATATATATATATATATATATATATATATATATATATATATATATATATATATATTACACCGTTTGTGAAATTGCCCATTTCATGAAATGGCAAACCCAATTCATGAAATGAACCTAACCTAACCTAACCTAACCCAACTCATGAAATGTGCAATGGAATGGCCATTTCATGAAATGGTTAGGTTAGGTTAGTGAGTGAGTGAGGTGAGGTGAGGTTAGGTTAGGTTAGGTTCATTTCATGAATTGGGTTTGCCCATTTCATGAAATGGGCAATTCACAAACGGTGTAACATATATATATATATATATATATATATATATATATATATATATATATATATATATATATATATATATATATATATATATATATATATATATATATATATATATATATATATATATATATATATATATATATATATATATATATATATATATATATATATATATATATATATATATTTTTTTTTTTTTTTTTCCATCACAGTCTTGCCACTATTTTTTTCATTTTCATTTCCCCTGTTATTACTTTTTGCAGTATGACTAATAACATAATAACAGTGTCTTGGGTACAACCTATTTACTTTCTAATGCCACTGCAATGCTTTGTCCTCTACACTGTACACTGATGGCTTTATTCACCCTTTTCTGCCTTAAGGATACCTGAAGGTGGTAATTAATAGGGAGTTTCGAAGCAGTTTGTTAATATATTAGTGTGGCAGGCGCGGCAGTGCGTACGGGAGACATGCGCGGGAGTAGAGGTAGTGTGAGGGAGTGCCAGAGGCGTGGGGGCGTGGGGCTGTCATGACGCCACACAAAGACAAGCGTCCCCAGCGGTGCTCAGACACACTCACAAAGGGCGTCACTTCCCCGGCGGCCTGCCACCCACCAGGGGACGCGACGCTGGCCTCCTTGAATTCAGTCTCCTCCTCCTCCTCCTCCTCCTCCTCCTCCTCCTCCTCCTCCTCCTCCTCCTCCTCCTCCTCCTCCTCCTCCTCCTTCTTCTTCTTCTTCTTCCCCCTCCTCCCCTTCCTACTCCTCCTCCAATCATAACAAACAATCCAGCATGTGTTTTTTGTCTTATTTTTCGAAACTTTACCACTTATATTGCTCGAGTCATGCGTTCCAAAACCACCACCACCCCCACCACCACCACGACCACCACCACCACCACCACCACCACCACCACCACCACCACCACCACCACCACCACCACCACCACCACCACGTCTTATAAACCACAACAAAATACATGAACAACAACTTACTGACAATATACTTATAACATCTACAATACTCTTCCTTTACTCTCCTCCTCCCTTTCCTCTTTCCTCCTCCTCCTCCTCCTCCTCCTCCTCCTCCTCCTCCTCCTCCTCCTCCTCCTCCTCCTCCTCCTCCTACTGCTGCTGCTTCCTTGGCTGTCGGATGACTTGGCCCACAAAACGCTGACGGAGGAAAGAGGCGCCCATGGGATTTCATTTCCCTTTTTTCTTCTCCTAGATGGGGACGAATAACTAGAAGGAAACTGAGCCTCAAATTAGGTCTCCGTGCCACAAATCAGGGATCCAAGAGGAGCCATCAGGGGGAGGGTAGCTGGTCTGTGTGTGTGTGTGTGTGTGTGTGTGTGTGTGTGTGTGTGTGTGTGTGTGTGTGTGTGTGTGTGTGTGTGTGTGTGTGTGTGTGTGTGTGTGTGTGTGTGTGTGGAACGACATGCCAGTTCAGTGATTTTTACGAGCATTTTCAGAAATTAAAACAAGGAAACGTGGTCCTTTTGTTCTTTTTTTTTTCCTCCCTTTTCCATCTTCTTCTATTCGTTTCCTTCTTCCTTTCTCTGTTTCTTGTTTTGTAAATGTCTTTCTCTCTCTCTCTTTCACTCACTCACTCTCACTCTCACTCTCCTTGGCTCACAGTACGCTTTTAACAATGCTGCAGGAGTGAGAGAGAGAGAGAGAGAGAGAGAGAGAGAGAGAGAGAGAGAGCTCTTTGTCTGGCTTTTATTTGTTTTTTGTCTTTCTGCAAGTCTGACTGTCATCTCTCTCTCTCTCTCTCTCTCTCTCTCTCTCTCTCTCTCTCTCTCTCTCTCTCTCTCTCTCTCTCTCTCTCTCTCTCTCTCTCTCTCTCTCTCTCTCTCTCTCTCTCTCTCTCTCTCTCTCTCTCTCTCTCTCTCTCTCTCTCTCTCTCTCTCTCTCTCTCTCTCTCTCTCTCTCTCTCTCTCTCTCTCTCTCTCTCTCTCTCTCTCTCTCCTCTCTCTCTCTCTCTCTCAGACGCATCCATGAACGAGGTCTTGCATTACCTGGCCATACATTGCCAAAACTAGGCCAGCATACAGTGCCAAGTGCCAGCGGGAAGCAATGATTGAGCGGCGGCGTGAGGTGATTAACTGACAACTCCGCTGCCAAAGAATATTATGGCCAGATCTTATAAGCTAACCTCATTCTTCAAGGCATACTGTGATTCTGTGTTGCTATTTGTGGTTTGCCTAACTTAACCTTACTTAACTAATGACACTGATGCTTAACCCATTCAATACTGGGGCACATTTTTACCTTGAGATTTATGTATGATTAAACCATTTTATTGACATTAGGAAGGGTCTATGGAGGTCAGAAGGTTAATAATGGTCACAGTCTTCACTAGTTTAATCTCCCAACATAAGTTTCTGAAGATGTATAAAATCACCAGATAGTAAGCAGAATGAATATTGAAACGCGTCATGATACTGAAGGCGTCAAGGTTTTCATGTCCAGATCTTCAAACTTAACCTCATTCTTCATACTGTGTTGATATTTCTTGTTTACCTATCTTAACCTAACCTAACTCAAAATGTGTTGGTAATTTTGCTTTTCATAACCTAACCTGTATCCAGATTCCTCTAATCAAGATTTTGGCTCATCAATATTCGAGAATTAAGTGAAGTGTGAAAGCAGTGTTCGTCCTTTACAACCTCCAGGCCTCGTAATGCCAACACATAACTAAGAGGCAAGGCACAAGGCAACCAGGCAAGCGGCGCGCGTCCCTCACCTTTACCAGTAACCCACAAGGCAGCGGAGAGGAACTAGGAAGCGCCAGTGACCTTTACCTTCACCCCACTCGTTTGCCAGGCCTTCCCCAGCATCACTTACTCCTTACCACCGCCTCGTCTTGTTTACTCCATTAATCCTCCATTCTTAGTCGTCTCCCAAGCACTCCCCGTCATCATTTCTCATGTATTTTCTTTTCCTAAGCACTTCTATACTATTATCTTTCGTCTTCTCCCAGCACCTCTTTTTCACTCACTCTCCTTCTCCCTCATCACTACCTTTCCAGATATTTCCTCGCTTTACTCCCATATTTTCTTAAGAATTCTTTTGATCAGCACTTCGTCCCTATCATCGTATTCTTTTCCTCAGTACCTCTCAATAATATCCCCCAGCATTTCTCTACTGTCTCCCCAGCACCTCCAACGCAGCATTCACAAAAAAAAACTCTCCTCAGTGTCTCCTTTCCACCACCACCTCGCTCTTACCTCTCATCAGCAACATCTCATCCTTATCAGCGTCTCCGCACTATCTCCTCCCCATCAGAACCTTCCCCCGCCGCCACCGCCGCCTCGTGTTGACCCGCGTCGCCGTAACTTTGGCGGCGTGAGGGACGAGGCCGCAAGACGCACTTAGAAGTCTGTTATATGACCTCCACCTGACGCTTCGTGCCGCCTTGAGTTTGATGAGGGAGAGAGGAACGGTTGCCTCGTGGTGTGTGTGTGTGTGTGTGTGTGTGTGTGTGTGTGTGTGTGTGTGTGTGTGTGTGTGTGAGGTTGTCAGGTGAATATATAGGTGTATATCCATATTCATACAACCTCTGGACAACGCCTGGTGATCCGCCATCTGTCAGGGAGTGTCAATATTGTTTGGCGGGACTTGCATTGCTCTCCGTCCTCTCTCTCTCTCTCTCTCTCTCTCTCTCTCTCTCTCTCTCTCTCTCTCTCTCTCTCTCTCTCTCTCTCTCTCTCTCTCTCTCTCTCTCTCTCTCTCTCTCTCTCTCTCTCTCTCTCTCTCTCTCTCTCTCTCTCTCTCTCTCTCTCTCTCTCTCTCTCTCTCTCTCTCTCTCTCTCTCTCTCTCTCTCTCTCTCTCTCTCTCTCTCTCTCGTCTTCCTTATCTACTTCTCAGTCTTTCTCTCTCTGTTAGACTCCTCTCACTTCTCTCTTCCTATTTCCCTTTATCTTATTTCCTATATGTCCTTCCTTTCTTCCTGTTTTCTTTGTCCTGTTGTCTGTCTTCTTCCTCTCCTCTTTCTCCTCCTCGTGTTCCTTCTTCCCCTTTCTGTCTTCTTCCTGTCTTAAACTCCTTTTCTCTTCATTTCCTCCTCCTCCTCCTCCTCCTCCTCCTCCTCCTCCTCCTCCTCCTCCTCCTCCTCCTCCTCCTCCTCCCTCTCTTCCTCCTCCTCCTGCCTAACATCGTCACGCTCCCTTCCCGTTCCTTCCTATAATCATGATCTGTAACTTCCACCTTCATTTCCTCTGCGTCCACACTCCTCCGCATCCTCTCTCTCTCGCTCTCTCTCTCTCTCTCTCTCTCTCTCTCTCTCTCTCTCTCTCTCTCTCTCTCTCTCTCTCTCTCTCTCTCTCTCTCTCTCTCTCTCTCTCTCTCTCTCTCTCTTTCCCTTTCCCTTTCCCTCTTATCCTCCCTCACCTTCAACCTCAATCCTCACATTCCTCATTCACCCCTCTCAATCCAGTCCCCTCTTCCCACTCTTTCTCCCTCTCTCTCTTTCTCTCTCTCTCCCCTCTCACCAGCATCCCCAACGCACTCAGTCATTCCCACTCCCCTCACTCTTTCCTCCAAAAAATTTTCGTCACTCTTGAATTTTGAAGTGCTTTCGTCCACCGCCCCATCCCCCAAAAGTTAGAAAAAGGTGCATTTTCTCCTATCTAACAAGAAAAATTTCATATAAGCTTAGATTTTCGACTTTTTAGGAAGAACAGTGTCAAAGGGAACTCTATCACATGACACAGACTCTCGAGATGCTCTGCTCCTCTTGCATGTGTCTGTGTTATGTGTCTAGTGGTGGAGGAGGAAGAGGAGGAGTAGGAGGTGGAAGAGGTGGTGGTGGTAGGGGAAGAGAAGCAAGAATTATAAAAAAAAAAAGAAAAACAAAGGAGGGGAAGAAGAGAGAGAACACCACCACACCATCATCACTATCACCACCACCACCACCACCACCACTAATAATAACAACAACAAAATTACTACTACTATTACTACTGCTGCTACTACTACTACTACTACTACTACTACTACTACTACTACTACTACTACTACTACTACTACTACTACTACTACTACTTCTGCTGCTGCTACTACTACTATTACTACTTAAAAGGAAGAAGTAAAAAAGAGAATAGGAACAAAGGAAGAAGAGGAGGATGAGGGGAAGGAAGAACATCGAGAGGGACAAAAAGAAGAAGATGAGGAGAAGGAGAAGCAGAAGAACAAAGAACGAACACAAGGATTCAATAAATGAGAAGCAGAAAAGGAAGGAGGGAAGGGAAGCACACACAGAGAGAGAGAGAGAGAGAGAGAGAGAGAGAGAGAGAGAGAGAGAGATAACGGAAGGTATAATTAAACAAAAGAGGAAGAAACGAACGGAACAAGGAAGGAAGGAAGAGGGAGAGAGACAGAATGAGGGGATGAAGAAAGAGACGAGTGTTTGGAGACAATATCGAGCACACTGTGACCCCTTTATCGACCGTTTCAGGATTGGCATTTAAAGGTCAGGTAGGGCTTACGGTGATTAAATCTGAACCAAGAGAGAGAGAGAGAGAGAGAGAGAGAATTAATACAAGTACATTTTTCATTTCTCAGTTCGAAAGGAGGAAATTTCACTGGTTTTATTAGTGATAGTAATGAAAATACGTAAATAGATAGCCAAACTAAAAGAGAGAGAGAGAGAGAGAGAGAGAGTGTGTGTGTGTGTGTGTGTGTGTGTGTGTGTGTGTGTGTGTGTGTGTGTGTGTGTGTGTGTGTGTGTGTCCCTGTCTCGTGAGTCCCATTTCCAGGTTATGAAGTAGACTCGAGCTTATCTTTGAGTACACTCCTGTTTGTCCTTCCTCATGGTGGTGTGATTAGTTAGAAGGAGGAGGAGGGAAGAAGAAGACACGGTGGAGGAGGAGGAAGACTTTGGGGGAAAAAGTGGAGGGAAGGGAGGAGGTCGAGAAGGACGAAAACTTAGAAGATAGAGTAAGAAGGAATTGAGTGATGAAGGAGGAGGCTGAGAAGGAGGAGGAGTTGGTGGTAATGAGATAAAGGTTGTGGTATGAAAAAGAACAAAGAGGTAGAGAGGAACGAAATGAAGGAGAATGATGCAAACAGAAAGAACGAAGAGGAGGAAGAGGAGAAAGTTAAAGAGGAAGTATAGAAAACAAGAAGATAAGTAAGAGGAGGAGGAGGAAGACGGGACGATTAATTTATTGGCTGGGTTTTTTTGCGCAACAACTGAACGAGAACGAATGGCAGAGAAATAGAAGGGAACGAAATATGAAGAGTAAACAATGAATTCGTAAATAAACCTCCTTTGACTTACGAAATTGAATACCTAACTGTATATTCCACACAATGCTAATAACAGGTGGAATATTCCGCGTTCCAATCGGCCAGGTAAACCAAATAGCTGATCATGATGGCTAATTGACAGGTATTCTTGGCAGGGAGGTATTAGGTGTGTTCCAGGTGTGATAGGTGGCCAGTAATTAAAACCCGTGACTCGAGAGGAGAAGGAGGGACCGAGATGAGAAAGGAAGCCGTGAAAGAAACATTAGGCCGCATCAGTGAGTAGGGAAGTGAAATACAACCTACCAAAAATATCTGTAGCCTTGATATTTAGTAGAGGGGAGCGTGGTATTTACTGGATGGAATGGGAAGGCGGAATGAAGGAGGAAGAGGTGGAGGTGGAGGAAGAAGAGAAGAAGGAGGAGGTGGTGGTGGTGGTGATTTAGGAAGCGCATGGCACGGTAGCGGCATGCGGGCGGGAGGCGGGGGCTGAAGGAGGGAGTGCGGGCGGGAGGAGGAGTGTGTTGGCCTCTCATTCCACTTGCCCGTAGCGACGCGAGCACACACACTGGCGGTGGCGGCTCCTCCCGCGGCCTCACGTGGACTCCACACTCCTGCCGTAATTCCCACGCCCCTCGCCGCCGTGTACGTAGACGAGTAGACGTGATAACATCTCTGACTAGAACACCGCGGCAGTGTCCTCATAAAGGTGTCCTGGCGTCCTGCGAGTCCCTGGTGATCACGTGGGCAAGAAGCGGAGCTCATGTAGCGTGTGGCACAGTGGTGTGGCCTGAGGTGCAGCAGTGACTGGCTGTGGTGTGGCGCCACCTCTGGAGTGTTGTGATGAAGCGTGGTACGTGAGGTGTGGGCGCCGCGTCACATGCCACGTGCAGCCAGAGTGCAGCATCAGGCGTCTTTGGTTACCTATACGAAATGCCAGTGTCCGAGAAGGCTAATAATAGCTGAGGATGAGAGTGGCGGGCCTCGCGGGGCGGTGGGAGAAATAAAGATCTCAAAACGTGATCACAGGTAGACTGGCGGCCTCCCTCACCTGCTCATCACCTGACTCGTGACGGACGAAATCCTCAGCCTCACGTGATTCCTCTGTTTGTTTGTTATATACATTCCATCACTCATCGCTCATCTCTACATAGAGATCTAGAAGTGAGAGGTTGTACATTTTATCTAATGAAAATAGAACATTTACCTGAAAATCACATGTCATTGCGAAAAGATAGAATTAGGATGAATGATATTTTTTTGCACTTTTCTTATAGTGTTAGCGTGTGCTTTTCACCCACTACTTTGAGAACCGCGCGCGCGCGTGTGTGTGTGTGTGTGTGTGTGTGTGTGTGTGTGTGTGTGTGTGTGTGTGTGTGTGTGTGTGTGTATTTGTATGGAAAGTAAATATTAGTGTACATTTAATCATGATATATTTTTCCATGTGTTGTTTCGCTTGTATAATATCTTACTTTATATTACCCGTATGTCTATCACGTCACAAAGTCATTACTCCATGTCTCACACAACCCCACCATTATGTTATTGTTTTACTAAGATATACCATTGCGTTCACCATCTCACTATCATCCAATCCACATTTTCATCTCTAATGGCAAAGTCTCACAATCACAGCCTCCCTCACGCTTCCTAACATCCTTCACTCTCATCTCACGTTCCCACGCCTCACCTGTCCTTGTGTTGTCCTCACGTGCCTCATCCCGCTATTGCTCTTTGCACGCCTTTCCTCTACTTGCTTGATGCTCACCGCTCTCTCTGCCCTCTGTCCCTCCCCAAACCTTCCTCTTTATAAACTCACACCTCCCAATTCCTGTCATATTTTTTTTATTCGCTCCTGTGTGTGTTTTTTGTGCCTCTTTGTGGTGTACTCTTCCGCTTCCTCTCTCTTTGTAGCGGTGGAGTGTTTTCTATCGTTATATCTTCACTTTTCTACACTTTCTTTATTGTTGATCGTCTCGTTTTCGTGTCCCTTTGTGTGTGGTTACTTTTTGTTTCCTCCTTCTTTCTTTCGTATCAACATTCGTTCTGTTGGTTTTCTTTAAATGGTCTTAATTTGATGTAGTTTTCTGTACCCTTCCCTAGTCTCTCTCTCTCTCCCTGTGACTTCCTCCTTTGCTTTTTCTCTTTTATCAGCTTTTTTTTTATTAGTTTTATTCTGTTTCTCTTAACTTTATGTAACTTTCTGTGCAGTTCTTGATTTCTCTACCACTGACTGTTTTTTCCCCACTTCATGTCCGTGTTTCTGTGTCCCAGTCTTTGTTAGTCTTTGCCTCCTTTATCCTTGTTAAGTCTACACTAAGTAATATTTTGTTTGTCTGCCGTTTTGTATAAGTATCTAAATATTCATTGCTTTCTTATTTATTACTTTATGTTGTCTGTACCACAAAATATCCTCTCTCTCTCTCTCTCTCTCTCTCTCTCTCTCTCTCTCTCTCTCTCTCTCAATATCCTGGACACATATTCTTAATTCTGCGTTTAAGGAGACACAAAGGCAACGAAAAGAGATTGAGAGATTAAAAGACTTACTAATCCTTGTCTTCCTTTGTCTTAATAAATCTCCAAAAGTACGTGATTCCTCTCTCTCTCTCTCTCTCTCTCTCTCTCTCTCTCTCTCTCTCTCTCTCTCTCTCTCTCTCTCTCTCTCTCTCTCTCTCTCTCTCTCTCTCAGCTCCGCGTCCCAACCTGTGTTTCACCTGTTATGATTTTTTTCTTCCTGCTTACTAATTCATGGCGCCGCCCCAAGATTACGCTTCCCCTGACTGCCGCTGCGGGGTAAGGGGGCGGCAAGGGGGGGTGAGGGTGGCAAGGTGCGGGCTGATGGGAGTGCCGCTAACGTGGTGCCATTAGAGGTCGTGTCCATTATCTTGGTCTCTATTTAGCGGTCTAGACTCATTAATGATGCTGAGATAATGTTTTATTTTTGTTTTTTCTTCGTGTTTTTTGAAGGGAGGAGGAAGCAGGTGTGTAATGAGTTTTTTTTTTTTTTTTTTTTTACACCCCTATTTTTTTCGGGTTTTAAAGAGTGTGAGGTTTCTTTCTTTTTTTCGTTTTATTTTCCTTTGTTTTTGTTGTGCTGTCTCTTTATCCTTTTTTCTTGTTTTTGTGTAGGGACGTGTTAAGACTCTTTTTCTTTCGTTTATATTTTCCCACCATGTTTCTCCATTTTTCTCTATACTGTGTTCTTTTTTTCCCCTCCCTTTTTCTTCCTAGCATCGTATTTTCTTCTTCGGTGTATGTCTTGAGATTTTTCCCTTTCGTGTCTCTCTTCCTCCAGTGTGATTGTTTACTGATTAAATTCCGATGTGTTGTTTATTCTCTCCTTATCAAGCAAAAATTAGCGTATTGGTGGAAGGGAATTGATTTAAGATGATGCTTAAGTATTTTTCTTATTATGCATCTTATTATACTTCTTCCTTCCATCTTTCCTTTCTTCCTTCCTTGCTTTTTCCCTTTCTTGCTTCCATCTTTCTCTCTCCTTGCTTCCTTTGTTACTTCCTTCTTTCTTTCTTTCCTTCCTTCCTTCCTTCTTTCCTTTTTTCCCTTCTTTCCTACCTTTCCTCCCTCCTTCTTCCTTCCTTCCTCCTTCCTTCCTTCCTTCCTTCCTTTCTTTCTTCCTTCTTTCTTTCCTTTTTTTCCTTCTTTCCTACCTTTCCTCCCTCCCTTCTTCCTTTCTCCCATCCGTTCTTCCTTCCTTCCTTCTTTTCCTCATTCCTTTCTTCCTCCTTCTTTCCTTCCTTCCTTCCTTCCCTCCTATCTTTCTTCCTTCTTGCCTACCCTCCTCTCCTCTTTCCTTCTTTCCTGCCTTAATTACTTCCTTCTTATTTTCCTTTCATCGTTGCCTCCTTCCTTCTTCTCTTCCCTTTCTCTCCCTCCCTCACTTATGTAGAATTATTACGTGCTTTCTTGTTTATCTATCTTTCCTCCCCTGCTATCCTTCAAGTTCAATTTATATAGATTCGTCTTTTCATTCATTTATTCTTCTCCTGTTCTAATTTCCTTGTTAAGTTGAGGTGTGTGTTTCTTTTCTTATTTTCATCTTAACGCGTTATGTTTTCATTCGGAAAATTCATTTGTTTAATAGCCCCACTTCGTTTCCGACCCTTTCCATATTGAATCATTCAGTTTATGTGTAGGGTTTCATTTATTCATCTATTTCCGTCATTCCTTCTTCCTCTTTTAATATGGCGTAGAATACAGTACCTCTTTTACATCGTTTTCCTTTCCTCTTACCCTCTTCCCACATATTCACTAATTAGAACAGCGTTTCTTTTTTTCCCTTGGTTTGTTTTTCCTTTCTTTTATTCCTATACTACACCTTCCGTATTTGTTTTCCTTAATTAAAACAATGTTGAGGCCTTTCTTTGTTTTGTTTTGGCGTTTCAGTGTTTGCCGTCTCGCTCACAATGCTGCGTATAATTAGAATGAGGTATTTCTTACTATTTTTGGGCATTGTAAGGATTGGTT
>NC_059274.1:6075000-6085000 GCF_017591435.1 Portunus trituberculatus
GGTTATTTTGTCCTCTACTCCCTTTTCCCCTCTTTTCCCTTCTCGCCCATCTGTTCCTCTCTCTCTCTCTCTCTCTCTCTCTCTCTCTCTCTCTCTCTCTCTCTCTCTCTCTCTCTCTCTCTCTCTCTCTCTCTCTCTCTCTCTCTCTCTCTCTCTCTCTCTCTCTCTCTCTCTCTCTCTCTCTCTCTCTCTCTCTCTCTCTCTCTCTCTCTCTCTCTCTCTCTCTCTCTCTCTCTCTCTCTCTCTCTCTCTCTCTCTCTCTCTCTCTCTCTCTCTCTCTCTCTCTCTCTCTCTCTCTCTCTGTCTCCTTTATTGTTACATATGGCGTGTTTGTTTTGCTTTTCGTGTATTTACTTTCACGTTACAAATCACTTGGACTTTTTCCTGCCCTGTGTTTGCATGTGCCTTTTTTTTTCCTTTGATCTTCATTCTTTTGGGTAATTTTTCTTTGACGCACCTGTTGGCTTGTTTTATATTGATTTTATGTTTTATTTTGTACTTGGATCCGGTGGACAATGACGAAAAGTTAAGTTATTGGAATGGGTGTTGTTTGTTTTGTTTTAAAGGAGTGTTTTGATCAGTTTTAGATGTGTTTGTTTGCACTCAACGGGTGAAGTGTTTGAAAGACTCCTGTAATTCCGTAAAACCTTCCAAAAGTATTTTTCTTTTTGGGACCATAATGTCATTTTTTTCTTATGTAAATTTATTTTCTCTATATCTATATGGCTGTATGATTTCTATTATTTCTGTCCACCATTGTGTTTGGCTGGCTATTTATCCTTCTCTATATGTATGAATGTATGTGTATATCTATGTATGTAGTATGAATGTATATGTATGTATGTAGCATGTATGTTCGTTTACCTGTCTATCCTTCCCTTTGCCTCTCAGTATACCTTCCTTATATTTGTCTATTCATGTAATGGATATATACGAATGCATTTATGTGTGTATTTGTGTATATATACTGTTCATGTATGTAGTTACAGTGTGTGTGTGTGTGTGTGTGTGTGTGTGTGTGTGTGTGTGTGTGTGTGTGTGTGTGTGTGTGTTGTGTGTGTGTATCATTTTTCCTGTCCATCTGCATGCAAGTGTGCCAGTTGTGTCTGTGTGAGTGTCAGGCCGCGGAAACCTTTTAGGTCATGTCAGTTAATTGTGATTTTTTGCCTAGTTTTTGTTAATTAAATCATGTACTGAAATGTAGTACATGCTTTGACCTACGTGTGTGTGTGTGTGTGTGTGTGTGTGTGTGTGTGTGTGTGTGTGTGTGTGTGTGTGTGTGTGTGTGTGTGTGTGTGTGTGTGTGTGTGTGTGTGTGTGTGTGTGTGTGCGCGTGTGTGTGTGCTGTACGTTGGCGATATTGCTATAATGTTCACAATTAGGGTTTATTTGCACTGGAAAAAAAATAAACATCGTTTCCTTGCAAATTGAATGCAATTTCATATGCGTTGCAAATTATGGAAAAAAAAACCTTGACCATACATAATGGATAAGTAGTTAAAAAAAAAGTTAGGCAAGTGAAAATATATTATGTGAATTAAAAGTAGCTGATGCAAAACCCATATGAAAAACATAATTGACTATAGGTACGAAATAAAGGTAGTTCAGAGATTAAAAAGATATATATACATTTTTAATTGCTTAAAGTTAGAATAGAAAGACTCAAACAAATGATAGGTGAAGGACACGGGCAAGGGAGTTTAATTCATGTTTCTCTCCTTCATTTCACTTTGCAGGATCGAAACACACTCTTGTTATCATTAGCTCATAGCAATAACCAAGTGCCTCTGTACCAGGACGTGACACTGTGACGACGGTGACGAGTACAACTCTTCTAGTACAAGGGTGTCTGTTACATGTGCGTGCGTGTGTGCGTGCCTGAGTGTGTCTGCTGTTATTGATGTTTGGTACGTACACAGTCCCACCTGGCAGGGCACACACACGGTAATGGTGCACACACTGCTTTAAGTAACTGCCTTGGCCACTCAGTGACTCTCTAGAGAGAGAGAGAGAGAGAGAGAGAGAGAGAGAGAGAGAGAGGACAGACATAGAGACATAAACATCCAGACATGCAGACAGATACATAAAGACAAAACAGGCATAGACAAAACTACATACAGAAGAACAAGGAAAAATTAGAACAATAAGAAAGAAAAGGAAAAAAATATCAAAAACAAACTGGAAAGAAAAAGAATCTGAAGTGATGAAAAAAACATGCGTAAGTGAAGAATTAATTAACTTGCTATGAAAAACAAGCCAAGAACAAACGAGACACTCTGTAGCAGGACCATGAATTAGAGCAAGTGCTGTAACGCTTTCTTTGTCGTCACTGGTAAACGAACAACTTATAACCAAAAGAAACAAACAATATACACAAGAAACGTTTTGCCGCGAGTAAAACATCCCATGAATTTTAAGTTTCGCACGACACCTTTCACTCCACGCCGCATCTTTCTCCGTCACACGTCACACTAACTGACTGATGAAGTTGAGAAGTAATGCATCACCACATTTTCTCATTTGGTGGCTTTGCGGATTGAAGTGGCGTGCGCAACTCTGATTTAGTGAACCCGTTAACTTGCCAAGAACTCACCGGAATCATCGTAAGCATCAACATCCCGACAGAGGCAAGATGGCAGGCGTTCTGGGAAACTTCATGCGACACTCACGGGCTCGCTCGGAGATGCAGCGACGCCGAGAGGCACTCAAGGCCGAGAGAGAAGTAAGTGGCTGTCTCAAGAGAGGGGAGGAGCAGGTCACGAAAAGCAGAGATGTTCTATCACACAATTTTGTTTGGAGAAGTCTGTGAAGCAAGGCGTTTTTCTTGCCTTCACTTGTCTTGTTTTTTGTGTGTTTGTGGGTCAGTAGAATGGTGGACTTTTGCATTTATTAATGATTTTGTGGTGTAGTGGTGATGGTGGTAGAAGAAGAAGTAAGACGGGCAACACTCGTAGAAATAATAGTACTTCTATTAGTACGAGGAGAAGAAGGAGAAGGAACATAAGAAAGAGAAGGCGTGGTAATGGTAACAGTAGTAACTATAGTAAAACTATTTGTTGTTATTTACTAGTGGTTATCTTTACAACTCCCACTGTAATCACATCCACTGTCTCACTATTACCACCACCGCCATCACCACCTCTGCTACAGCTATGATCGCAGTTATCATCATTACCACAATCATCATTACATGCGAGGGGTCAGCAGTATAGGGCATTAGAGCAGCGATTTAAAGCCGGCCTCTCGCTTACCTCACTTCACCCGCAAAGTAAGCAGAACACGTATTTGGCGAGTTAAGTATGCATTCGAGGAACTACTTCAGGAAGACTTACGAGTAATTTCGCTTTTTTCTCTCCCTCCTTTGTTTTGTTGCGTGGCACATTCTAACCTAATTGAACCTTTTCCACTTCACCTAAATGCAAGTTGGCCAGGTCAGATCAGCTTAGGTCATCTCTGTCTAAATGTTGTTATGAGTTTGGCATTTAGATTATTATACATCATTTCAAAGTGTGTAATAATCCCAAGTCTTTTTTCCACAAATCTCTCAGGGTGCCAGGTCTGTAAACAAAAAACAAGCATGATACAAAGGGTCCAGAATATTAAAACTGAAACACAAAGAAAACAAAGAAAGTAGAAGAATAAAGAAGGGACACACACATAAGGAAGAGAAAAAAGGAGGAGGCGCAGAAGGCAGAGTTAGACAAAAGGAGAGTCCAGGCGAGAAGGGAGGGATGGGAAGGAGGGAGGGAGGGAAGGAGAGAGGGAGGGAGGGAAGAGGGATAAATCCGGAGGGAGAGGAGTGGAGGAGGAGGAAGAGGAGCAGAATGAGGAACAGAGACAGAGGGTGGAGGGTCTTGTCTTGTTTTGTAGTCTCGTCACGAGCGTCATTATGTCCTCTGATGCCCGGCAAACTATTACAACTGAGATTTTGTACTGAGCCCGCCATCCCTCACCCGGCCCGTCCAGATGGCGCCTTTCTGTCTACTGCTCTCTCTCTCTCTCTCTCTCTCTCTCTCTCTCTCTCTCTCTCTCTCTCTCTCTCTCTCTCTCTCTCTCTCTCTCTCTCTCTCTCTCTCTCTCTCTCTCTCTCTCTCTCTCTCTCTCTCTCTCTCTCTCTCTCTCTCTCTCTCTCTCTCTCTCTCTCTCTCTCTCTCTCTCGCTTAAACTTACACAATCATTGAGTTGCTAAAAGTATTGCTACCAGTTCTGATTTAACTGATGGTACTGACGTGGAGGCGAGCATCGCACTCCCTCAAAACTCACCTTGCTTCATGCACTAGCGGGAAGACAGGTGAGGGAGGAAGCACAGCGCGATATGAAACCAGGTCATGCGTGTTGCTTCGCCGGACCTGTTCACAACTGAGGGAAGAGCTGCGAGACGCGAAATGGTGTTGTGTTTTGGAAAGTTTGCCATGACCTTGGTAGAAGTTCGGCAGTGGCGTTCGTGGCGGCAGCGGTGACGGTGGAGGTGGCGGTGGGGGTAGTGGTGGTGGTGACGGTGGTGGAGGGTGAGGGGTGAAGTGAGGGGAGAGAAGGTAGGGGCAGGAGGGGAGTCTTGACCTTTCCGCAGCCTCGCTCGGCAGGTGTAACGCCTTTCCGGCTTTCCACAGGTGAGTTTTAAAAGAACTCCAGGTGTGTGGGAATAAGATGTGTCTCGTGTATCTCTGACTCATATACTTATTCACTTACACTGAATCGATTAACGCATGTATTTCCAAAGACTGAAGGTGTATTAGAACGAATTTGTGTGTGTATTCATGTCCTTTACACCTTACCTGCCTTCAAGGTATTTGTGAACTCATGTATAGAGTCATTCATGTGTTGATTTGTACTACACAGGTGACTTTCTAAAAATTTTGGCTGTGTCTGTGTTGTGTGTGTATTACCTGCCTTTGGGGTGATTACTACTTAGCTTATTGGCAGAGTTACGGCTATTGGTTGGTCTTACATGGATGAGCTTTAGATTAGTCACAGCGCGCTAGTTTATATCGTGCCTGTCTCTTACCTGTCTCCGTAATGAGCTTTGGATGATATTTTGTTTATGCAAGAGTGGAAATCTGGCTAAGAGCTACAAAAACGACTAAACAAAAGACCCAATGAGATGCCAGTCCCCGAACAGGTCCAAAAAATTGAGTGGAATTTGATAAGCAAAAGCATAGACACGTAGAGTAAAGCCTTTTCTTGCTCCTGTCGACCATCTTCTCTCGTCCTTATGGGGTTGTTGATTCTTCCCTAAAATGAGTTGTAATGTTCTTCCTGAAATTTGGCTAATGGTTTCCTGGTATTTAATGATTTTTCTTTCTTTTCATTTTTTCTAATTTGTTAAGCTTTGTCTATCATGGAAGAATTGTTGCTGTTGTTTTTATTATCATTTTTACTATTTCTATTATTATTATTATTATTATTATTATTATTATTATTATTATTATTATTATTATTATTATTATTATTGCTGCTTTTGCTATCGTTTTTCTCTTTTTTCCTTTACTTGTTGTTTATATGCTTTTTCTTGTTATTGGTCCAACTTGCTTTAAATTTCAAGGTTCATTTGCGATTTTTACACAAATGAGGCTTTAATGTAAATGCGAAAACCTGATGCCGTAGACTTAAATACAAATTTTCACTTTTTACTGCTACTACTAGTACTACAACTACTACTACTAGTACTACAACTACTACTATTACTACTACTGCTACACTACTACTACTGGTACTACTATTACTACTATTATTACTACTACTACTACTACTACTACTACTACTACTACTACTACTACTACTACTACTACTACTATAAATACTACTACCACTGCTACCACTACTACCCTGACCGCCACAATGAATAATTATCACCAGCATCACAGCCATCGGTCACCATCTCTACTCGTCTTTCCGCCGCACCGAACAGCAGTCGGTGACGAGATAAACTACAGTAAACACACCACGGAGAGAAAAGATCAGAGCGAGGAGAAAATAAAAATACGTTTTGATTGACGAAAAGATTGCTGTTTGTCACACTAGACGTGTTTGTTTACAAATAATCAAAACTTTCTCACCGTGGGGGGAAAGAGCAAAATATAGCGAAACATTGATCAATACATTAACTTCCGTCAAATATAATAACTGTAACCAATAAAACCAATCTGCAGTGCGTGCGGAGGCGAGGCAGCAGCAGCAACAGCAACAGCAGCAGCAGCAGCAGCATCCTCGCTTCAGGAATTGCCTGACGAAGGAGACATCAACTTTACATCGATTTGTGCGACCCACCAGGCAGGGTTGCCTCGTGCCCCTGGTGAACACAACGGGGGGAAGGCTGGCGTCCTGGTGAACCTCTTTGTAGCCTGCTGTTTGTATGGCAGGATGGCAGCCTATCCTTGTGTGTGTGTGTGTGTGTGTGAGCGTGTGTGTGAGTATGTGTGTGTGTGTGTGTGTGTGTGTGTGTGTGTGTGTGTGTGTGTGTGTGTGTGTGTGTGTGTGTGTGTGTGTGTGTACGCGCGCGTGTGTGCAAGTTCCAGCCCACCTGTATAATCCGTCCCGTGCGGCCCAGACACTATTTTATCCCCCGCTGAATTTTATGTCCGCTTATTTAGCCTCAGTCTGGGCGGCGAGGCTGCGTTCTCCCACTCGCGTCGCCTCCAGGGTGATATGAGGCATAATTAGCGATGTCGAGTGGGCGGAAGGCGAGAAGGAGTGACTGCCGTGTCTTTGTGGTGATCGGGCGCCCACTCGTGCAGCACCTGACGCGGCAACACAAAGGAGAGGGAAAATTTAAAAGTGTGTGTTCAGGGAAGTAATCCTCGTATGTACGTAGATTTCAAGAGGAAGGAAGGAAAGGATTTTTGGAGCTTGAGGAAGACGGAGGAGGAAAAGATAATGTCCGACAAGAGAGGAGGAACAGGATGTCAAATTTACCACTGAGCTGTACCTTATTGGAATGGAATTTACATGAATGGCGATCATTAACGTAACCATCACTCACGTTATGCCTTCCCTTCACGGCCACGGCAGATGAGTGACGTGAGCTGTGAAAAATAAAGAAAAAACACCACAATTTTATTTCCTTCAATACATGCCTCACACATACGGCAGCGGAAGATAACAGGCGTGGCTGAGAGAATACCAAAAGAAAAGGAAATCACCCGGAAAAAGAAGAAAGAGAAAAACAAAAGAAACTCATGAAGCAAGAAAAACAACAAATCTGGGTCTGCAAAATAAGAGGGTGGAAAAAAAATTACAAAGAAGCACAACGATGATATAGACAAATAAGAACGTACCGCAGGAGATTGTAGTTCGTTGCATCATTCTTTTTGGTTTTAAGTCTCCACCAAAGGGCTTCAGGGATCATTGGGTTAGGCGATTAGCGGAAACGGGGAAGGATAACGTGAAGGATTTCCCCGTGTACTCACAGCTGCCAAATGTTGAAGACCAGAAGAGAGAGAGAGAGAGAGAGAGAGAGAGAGAGAGAGAGAGAGAGAGAGAACAGGTACCGACGGAAGGAAGGAAGTAGGGACGAAATGAGAAGAGGAAGAACCAAATGACGGAATGAAAGAAAGCGAGAGAGAGAGAGAGAGAGAGAGAGAGAGAGAGAGAGAGAGAGAGAGAGAGAGAGAGCGAGCTAGCGAATGGAGGGAGAGAGGAGAGGGGTAGAAAAGGGAATCGTTTCTGAGAACTGCTCTATTCATCACTCTCTTTATTTCTGCGAGTTGCGAGAGAGAGAGAGAGAGAGAGAGAGAGAGAGAGAGAGAGAGAGAGAGAGAGAGAGAGTAAAATTTGTGATCTCTCTGTCAGTGATCGTGGAAAGGAACAGCACTAATTAAAAGTTTGGTTAGGATTGCATTTTTTTCTTCCCATCGCTTTCATCTGCTTTGTTTTCCTTTTCTAATCCTCAATCAGCTGATCAAAATAAATATACGGCGCTGGTTTTCTTTTTTGTTACTGACGAGCGTTGCGAAAAAGTGAAAGGGCAACACTGTAGAGAGAGAGAGAGAGAGAGAGAGAGAGGAAGGTTGGTGGGGGAGGGAAAAGAGGAAAGCAATATTGGTTGAATGTATGTGTGTGTGTGTGTGTGTGTGTGTGTGTGTGTGTGTGTGTGTGTGTGTGTGTGTGTGTTGGCCTGTCATCCACAACCGCAGTGCGTCGCTTGCCCCTTCTCATTACCGCACCTGTTATTCTCTCTCTCTCTCTCTCTCTCTCTCTCTCTCTCTCTCTCTCTCTCTCTCTCTCTCTCTCTCTCTCTCTCTCTCTCTCTCTCTCTCTCTCTCTCTCTCTCTCTCTCTCTCTCTCTCTCTCTCTCTCTCTCCTTCCTACACCCCCCATTAATTCCTGGTACACCTGTTCCCAAGAATCATCATGTCTTCCTTGTGCCTTTCATATTTTGCCATCACAAACACACCTACCAATCCTGCATCACCCGTGTTCTACCATAACCTCATTACACCTGTCCTTTATCCTACCATATCTACCTACGCTCCTCTTTCATTCCCATCATATCCGTTTCCCATCATTACCTCATCACACATGCTCCATACCTATTCACATTTGACTTCACCTTAATTTCCTGCTACATGTTCCGAGTTGCATCACACCTTTTCTCTGCTCTAATTTATTAACTTTACTCGCCTTTATTCACGTGTATGGCTATGATTTTAGAACGTTCTATTTTTTTTTTTTTTTTTCATCAGGATTGTTTTCAAAGGTCATAGATATGATTAGGCGTGTTCTCATACCTTTTTATTACATGAATGAACTAGAATTTTGGTTGAACTCTCGTTGATATTATGTAAGCGTCAAGAAAACCCTATTAACTTTCACTTCTTGGTGTTTAAAGGTGTTTAGGTTAGACATTTAAAGGTTTAGGAATGTAGACACTGTTCTCTTTATCATTACACCTCATTTTACTTAACTGTGCTAAGGTAATCATGAAAACGTCCTGAAAACCACAATAACTTTCACTTAACCGTATTAAAGGTAGTCGTGTTTAGACGCTGAAAGGTTTTGGACTGCAGTGACACTTTTCTCATTATTGCTGCACCTTATCTTACTCACCTGCCCAAGTCAATACCCGCTCTGCACTTCCTGGTTCCCTCGCCTGCACTCCAGACCTGCATCACGTGAGTTCGTAGAATGTTGGCTGCAGTGGATCATGTCCTATAAATTGAGGCGGATGTCAAGATAAAGCAAGTAATTGGAGGAGCAAAAGAAGTGATGTATGCACGGAAACTGCAGGGGTATTAAGAATATGAAGAAGATATAAAGAATTACCTCGTGTATCGCAGCTTGTGGCCCGCCCGCGCTTGTCTTTCTCTTATCTGATGAGGAACGAGAGATTTATAGCGGAACAAGGTCAGTAGTATTACGTAGAGTAGAGGTCAAGGATGATCGGATTAGGTCACTCGAAATGCATTTTGGTTCTTTTTTTCTTCTTACCATTAATATTCTGTGTTTATACGCGTGATCCTCTTACTATCTCTTTATCTTTCCTTTGTGTTTTGTTGAAGCCCGAAAAACTTAAATAATAATAAGCAAAATACAAAGAAAAAATGAGCTATTATGTATTTTCACTGGTGTTTCATTTTTCGTTTCCTTCGTGAACATTGACGGAAAAAGAAAAGAGGGAAGGAAGAGGAGGAGGAGGAAAGAAAAAACAAAAGAAGCATAACATAATCTAATAAACAATACCTGGTCTAATTACAATATCCACAGGTAAGGCGTGAGTGTGGATCGCTTTACCTCACTTCAATTTACAAACTTCACTCTAATCGGGCAACCTTATCCTTAATATCGCCTAATAACTTCATCATAATGGCTGTAACTTGTCCGAGGGGGAAGTTAGTGTGCTGGTGTATGGTGTACTTGGGGCGTAAGGAGGCGAGTGAGTAATAGAAGAGGCGAGGGAGCGGCTTGAGGTTGTCTGTGTCAATTATATAAGATGGTAGAGCATTCCTTCGTTACCTCTTGTCCTGTTACCTTTCATATTTTCATCCTTCGGTATTTACTATGT
>NC_059274.1:6090000-6107500 GCF_017591435.1 Portunus trituberculatus
ATCACTGCGAACGATTGAGTTATATCACTCCAAATATTTGTTGACGGAAGCGAGGTGGATAGATTTGTATATTTAGTTCAATTTACTTTACTTTTACCGGACGAGAAGCGACCTTAGGGATATAACACTGATATAAGGTTTGCCTAGATGTGATGAAGGATTAAAAAGAACAAAAATAGTAAGTTCAATCATAGAAAGAGAAGGATCAGCTCAATGTTTTCATAATGTTGATGATTGGATTAGGTAAAGCGATTAATGAGAGGTCGAAATAATCTTCTCCGAAACAAAGGTAAAATTAATAAGAAGAGGTACATCACAAGAAATAGTAATGATAATAAAGAGAGAAGAAAAGTAATTGGCGAAAACTGAAATAATCGTCTAAGGAACAAAGATAACAATAAACTCTCTCTCTCTCTCTCTCTCTCTCTCTCTCTCTCTCTCTCTCTCTCTCTCTCTCTCTCTCTCTCTCTCTCTCTCTCTCTCTCTCTCTCTCTCTCTCTCTCTCTCTCTCTCTCTCTCTCTCTCTCCTTCCCTTCCCTAAAAGGATTACATTAAAGAAATAAAGGGGGAAGTCCGACTAATCGTCTCTGGAACAAAGACAAAAAGTGAGGCAATCAGATTAATCCGACAGTCCTCCCTGATCCTCTTGTGCTGATGAGGAGCCTTCAGGTGTGTCTCGGGCCTCGGCGGGACAGTTGGGTCTCCTCCTACTAAAAAGAAAAAGTTAAAACATCAACTTCAATAATAGTATAATATGATTTATCGTGAATGTTTGTAATAACTCCGAAATTCTTTGATTCGCTTGTTCTATGACTCACGTGACTTTTTCTTTTTATCATGATTCATACGTGGCTCATCTGTTTTTGTGTCCGTGTGTGACTCACCTGACAGACTCCTATATTTGTTACTAATATATTTTGTTTCTGCGCTCGTGCAAACTCCACATCATTCAGCAGTGATTTAGAGATTTGCTTTTCTTTTGCAGCATCACATGTATTACCAGGCACTTTCCGTCTTCCCCTCCAGCGAAACACTTTCCCTCACTCTGACCATGTAAACATTACCTGCAATTTACTTTTCCTCAGCAGCAATTTCATTTTTCCTCGTTACCCTCACCAGCCATTTCACTTCCCCTCCACTGCCAGGCTCGTTTCCTCTCCTTTAACTTTACCAGCACTTAAACTTGCCTGGTTTCCATTTTCCTCAACCATAACAACAATTTTTCTTTTTCTTACCTTCCTCACCCTAAAACTTACTTGCTCTTCACTCTCATATTCCTCTTTTCTCACCTTATGACTCCTACACCTTTTCACTCTCCTTCTTTTTCTACTATTTTCTACCTTTTACACCTCAATACCTGTACTTCACTCGTCTTCTCTTCTCTTTTTCTTATCTATTTCATCTCCTTTTACTCTTATATTCCTTTTTATCTTATGATTCTCGCACCTCGTCACTCCCTCTTTTTTTTCCTGTTTTCCTACTTTTAATCTTTAGACCCTTCCAAGACCTACTCTTCACTCACTCTGCCTTCTCTTTTTCTTACCTTCTTCACTTTGCTCCTCACTAGTATATCTCTTTTCTCACCTTATAATTCTTACACCTCTTCTCTTTTTACCTACCTTTTTCTCCTTGATACCCTTCCACCTACTCTTCCATCGTCTTGTCTTCTCTTTTCCTTACCTTTCTCACCTTAAGACACTTCCACCTGCTCTTCGTCACCCGTCTCCCTGTTAGCCACGCCCTTAATGGCCCAGGGAAGCGGCGTCTGTGTCTGGACGGCTCATTAGCCAGGAGACAGAGACGTAAGGAGCCACAAGAGACTAAAGCAGCAAGTCTCAGCACGTTTCGAAGGGGAAGAACTCGAGGTACAAAGACACAAGGGTCACACGGATACAGAGTCACGTGTAGGCATCAGACAGGGTGGTTTATGTGGTTATACTGTGCTTTAAGTCCCTCCCACTTACTCCCTACTGGTCTTGTGTAGTCTTCAGAGTCACAGCGGCAAGTATTTACGTTGCAACATGATGGGAAAGTAATTAATTATGAATGTAATGTATTAATTGATTGAGCGGCTGATTAAATTTATCCCTGCAACATTGAGGTCTTATGGCGTCGCTGAATCTATAATGAACAGTATTAGAGCAAAATATATGTGATGTGTAGAGAAAATGTACGGTACAATACGGAAATTTGATACAGTGTGCAATTATACGGGACACTGAGTTTGT
Source organism: Portunus trituberculatus (assembly GCF_017591435.1). NCBI lineage: Eukaryota > Metazoa > Arthropoda > Malacostraca > Decapoda > Portunidae > Portunus > Portunus trituberculatus. The sequence goes on from NC_059274.1 coordinate 6,092,229, forward strand.
ATATAGAGGACCAAGTGACAGAGCCAGACAAAGCCACTTGGATATGGACAGTACAGAGAGAGAGAGAGAGAGAGAGAGAGAGAGAGAGAGAGAGAGAGAGAGAGAGAGAGAGACGTCACAAAATAAAAGAAAAAAAACGAAGTTAATGACGTAACTTACAGACTTGATTAACTACACACACACACACACACACACACACACACACACACACACACACACACACACACACACACACACACACACACACACACACACACACACACACACACACACACACACACACACACACACACACACACACACGGGAAAGAGACACAAAGGGAGGAGAGGAATGAAGAACTGGCGGCCACAGAAGCAAGAGGCAGTAAAAGGAAACCATTTAAACCTTACTGAACGGCGGGACCCTGTAAGCGCCACACTGAAGGCCGGCACTTATGGATCCAATAAGCAGGAGGGCGGTGTCGTAAACCCAGAGAGAGAGAGGGAGAAGGAAAGAGAGAGAGAGAGAGAGAGAGTGAGCTGCCCCGGTCTCTCTCTCACTCGGTTCCATCTGCGACTCACTCTCTTTTTTCCCCCGTTTTTTTTTTTTTCCCATCACTTCAATTTGTTTGCTGTGATATATTTTTTTTTTCTCTCTTTTCTTCTCTATTTTGTTTTCGGGGGAAGGAAAAGGGTAATGGAGTCAATGGTTTGCTTTTTTATCTCTCTTTTCTGTGGGATTTTTTTACGGAGGTTGTTTGCATAGTGAAGGGTAATATGTGATGTGGGTATGTGGATGCCTCATTGCAGTGGGATTTATAGTCAAAGTAATATTAGTAGTAGCAGTGGTAGTAGTAGTAGTAGTAGTGGTGGTGATGGTGGTGGTAGTGGTGATTATGGCGGTAGTGGCAATCGTTATTTCATTATTTGTCTTCATCATCGGCTTTTTTTTTTACCCAAGTTCTTCATACTTTCTTTGCTCCTTCTCTTCTCTTCTTTTCTTTGTTATTTCTACATCTCCTTTCCGTTATTATCCCTGTCTCTCCCTTTCTATTTTCCTTTCCCTTTTTTTCATTCCCACTTCTTTTCTTTCCTTGTTTTATGTCTTCTTCCTTCCTCTTTCCTTATGTTTACCTTTCCTCACCTCCCTATCCCTTACCTTTCCTTTCTTTTCCTAAGTTTCTGTCTCCTTCCTTTCCTTTCCCTTCATGTCGTTTCCTTTCCTGTCATTTCCACTTCCCTTCCCTTCTCTTCCTTTCCCACGTCCATTATGCAGCCTTGATCACCTTCCATCACACCTGCCCGTCCATAATGAGCCACACACACACCTGACTCCCCCTCCTCCCCACAGACGCGCCTCATCACCCTCACCTCATCCGTCATGCAGTCATCCGCGGCAGGGAAAATTACGCAACATTAACCTCAACTTTCTACTTATTTCCATCCTTTCTTTCTCTATTTTTTCCATGATTTCTTTTAGTTTTTTTTTATGTAAGAGGGTAAGGACCGAATGTGTTTTGAATGTGTGTGTTTTGTGTCTCCCTCCCCGCTATCATTCTTTATCGAGTCACTGATTCACACATTCATACCCCAGCGAAGTTTCCCCTGTCGTCATTACCTGAGTCTGTACAGGTGTTGGTAAATAAAACGCTTCCCGACACGAGGGTTGCGTCTCACTCCGATCGTCTATCTAGCCAATCAGAGCTCATGACGCTTCCACCAATGGGCCAATTAGCGTTCATCCTGAGTAATGCTGCAGTATTATTGGTGCATCCCATCTGCCAGTAACCAGTGAGCCGCCCGGATCTACCACACTCGTGCCTGATGTGTTTGTGAGCTCATTTATCTTTGTTTTTCTCATACGGCAGAAATATCTAACCTGTTTTCTGCCTTTCCAATGTAGTGATTCATTGTATAAGAACATAAGGACATTAGAAAAGAGGGAAGCTGCAAGAGGCCACCAGGCTTATATGAGGTAGTCCCTGTGTGTTTAAGCTACCTAATTCCATCGTATATACGCCTCCAGTGTCAAAGTATTTTAGATACAACGACACACAAAAGAGAATTGACAGATTGCTCCATGATTGAAAGAATTAGACAAAATTTGACATGAGCTATTTATTCCAGTATTGAAAGGAAGGCTCTACGTATCCTTAGCAATGCGTGACGTGAATTCCTGCAAACTCCACGTGAAAATATCTTTGTTTCACCATTGGTTGCAAATGTTCATGTAATTTTTCTACCCCATGAAGAAGCAACAAAGAGTGAATAATAAGAGTAATTACTATGATGACGGGTGCTAGAGAGAGAGAGAGAGAGAGAGAGAGAGAGAGAGAGAGAGAGAGAGAGAGAGAGAGAGAGAGACACTTAACCCTAACAAAATATCGTGTACTCACCCCTTTCTTTCTTTTTCTTTCCAGGTGAGTTGGCAGGCGGAGGCGCAGACATAGATGAGGTGCTCACCAGGTAGTCCTTTGGCGGGAGAAGTTAAGAGGCATCAACATTTAACCTCCACTCTATCCCTCTCTTGTTTTCCTTCCGTGTAGTGGCCAGAGAGAGAGAGAGAGAGAGAGAGAGAGAGAGAGAGAGAGAGAGATACTTTGATATACGTAATTGCATCTACAGGAGTTTTTATGACCTTGACTCCGTGTTCTTCTTCGTTATGGGTTTATCCTTAAAGTTCCGTAATTTTGACCGAGGGAGAGAGAGAGAGAGAGAGAGAGAGAGAGAGAGAGATTTTTGTGTTCGTGTTACAGTGCCATAACTCTTTTCAGCCTGGCGTGCCTCAAGGCGAGATTAAGAGCTCTTCCTGTTTACTCGTTTTTTTATGTGTTGTGGTACAAGCTTTCTTTATTGCAAATTTTCATTTTTTTTTTAGCTTTTAAGTATTTTCCTGTTTTAAACTAGTACGTTTCTTTATTATTCTTTTTCTTTTACTTTCATGTTTAATCTATACATTATTCTAACCTTCGTCTTTCTCTTTCATACTTCTCATATCAAGCTTATGGACTCAGGCATGTATTAGCAAGTTACTTCATCATTTGCCCTTTTGTGTGCTGTATCATTGCATTTTCTTCGTCATAAGACTATATTAAAGCATCTTCTTCTTCCCTACAACTAAAGTATTTTGCTCTAAGTGTACTTCAGTTTCCATATCACCTCAATGTATCTACGTATTCTCAACACCACTATTTTTTTCTCACAACACCTGAAGAGTACGTGTAAGGCAGGTTAGACGTAAGCTATCACAGAATTCTTTTTGGCAGCGTGCAAAGGATTGGGGCATTTATTTAACCCTAGTGAAGGAAATCTCGTCCCAGCACCAGCAGCAGCAGCAGCAGCAGTAGTAGAGCGAGGGGCAGTGCAAGGGAGAGTTCAAGGACACGTGAAATTAAGTCGGGTTACAGGCTGGCTCCGTAAATTGGCCTTTGAATGGACGGAACGAGTTAAGGGAGGAAAAAAAAATGTTGAAGTGACCATCGGTAGCAGGAGGAAGAGGAGTAGGAGGAGGGGGAGGAGGAGGAAGAAGAGGAGGAGGACAGGTAGGGATGCTGCGTGGATTCCGAACCTTTTGAAAGATTTACCTGAACGTTGTATGATATTTAAGAAGTTCAGTCATATTTACGTTTTTTTTTTTTTTTTTTATTATTATTTTTTACGTTCTCTCACCGAAGGATTTTTTTGTTATTGTTTTGTATGCAATGTAATATTAGCAGTGATGATGGTGGTGGTGGTGGTGGTAGTCGTAATTGTTGTTGATGTTGTTGTTATTGTTGCAGTAGTAGTAGTAAAAGTTTTATCATCTTTATTATTATTATTATTATTATTATTATTATTATTATTATTATTATTATTATTATTGTTGTTGTTATTGTTGTTGTTATTGTTGTCGTTGTTAAGGATTTGCACATGAAAAAAAACTGTCGAAATGCATCTGACTTTTGATAAATCTGAAAAATGGTTTGATTTCGAAATGTGGAAAAAGTGGGACATTTTTTTATTCATACCTGCATCTGTATATAAATTCTCTCTCTCTCTCTCTCTCTCTCTCTCTCTCTCTCTCTCTCTCTCTCTCTCTCTCTCTCTCTCTCTCTCTCTCTCTCTCTCTCTCTCTCTCTCTCTCTCTCTCTCTCTCTCTCTCTCTCTCTCTCTCTCTCTCTGTTTCTTACATGGTAATTGATCTGCTTACCTGGTGACAGTGGAGTAAGTGGCGGTGCTTGTGAGTCGTAATGGATGTTTGGTAGTTGTGGTGGTAGTGGTGATAGCAGGTGGTGGTGGTGGTGGTGGTGGTGGTGGCAGTCTTCGTGATTTTGATGATGATGGTATTAGTAGGTGTCATGGCAGTCGTGTTAGTGAGTGGTGTTGATGAATAGAGATGGTGGTAGTAATAGTGGTAGTAATAGTGGTTGTAATAGTGGTAGTAGTGATATTTCAAACCGATGTGCTTGTTCCGTTTTCTGAGTAGAGGTGATGATGGTGAAGTATGTGGCAATGTGTGGTTATGTGGAGGTGAAGAATGGTGATGGTGATAATTATCGTAACGGAGGGAGCTCTTTCCATCTTGGTTCTGGTGGTGGCAGTGATGATGGTGACAGGTACATGTGGTGATATCAAGAGAGTGAACAATGGTAATACTCGTAGGTGATTCTAACCCTTTCACTGCAACACGAAACAATTAGAAGCGCCAGAAGCAATATGTGAAGTCTTTATAAGCATATACAAGAATTTAGCATTGAAAAACATTACTATTCATTATTTCTTCCCATTATTTTCCATGTAAGAGAAAAAAACTGGCCAAGGACAACATAAACGTAAAGAGAAGGCCCATTTAGTTACCAGTCCCCTTGCATGTCCAAAAGAATTGACCAAAATAAAGGGATAAATGTCTTGAAACCTCTCTCTTATATTAAATCAAGTCATAGAAAATTGGAAATACAGAAGCACGTAGAGAGTTTCAGAGTGTACCAGAGAAAGGTATGAAGGATTGAGAGTACTGGTTAAAGATTGTATGTGGCTGTAGAACATGTAAAGATGTCTGTGCGAGTGGTATATAAGGAGAGGTGTACCAGGTGACAGTCCAGAGAGTTTATGGAGGTGTTCCTTTGCTCTAACTCATATGAGGTGGTGATGAGAAGTGTGATGCGGTGATGTCAAGATAATGGTGATTGTCGTGATAGAAATAGAGATGATGATAAGGATAACAAAGAAGGTTATTTTTTGTTCTTGGTTTTGGTGGTGGTGGTGGTGGTAATGGTGGTGATTGCAGATATGATGTGGTGATGTGAATAATAATGATAACAGAGAAGTTTTTTTGTGTTTATGGTTTTGGTGGTGGTGTTAGTGGTGGTAGTGGTGGTGGCGGCTGTGGTAGTGATGGCAGGTATGATGTGGTGATGTCATGGTGGTGGTGATAGTCATGATAAAAATACAGGTGATAAAAATGATAACAGAGAAAGTTTCATTGTTCTTGGTTTTGGTGGTGGTGGTGGTGGTGGTGGTGGCGGTGGTGGCGGTTGTGGTGGTGACAGGTATGAGGGAACAGCCTTAACCTTTGGCCTCACCACCTGATGCGGGTCATCACCACCACGCAAGCGCTGGATGAATATAACAGGAGAATGTCGGGGTTTTCACCTTTTCCATCTCTTTCTTTCCTTCTCTCTCTCTCTCTCTCTCTCTCTCTCTCTCTCTCTCTCTCTCTCTCTCTCTCTCTCTCTCTCTCTCTCTCTCTCTCTCTCTCTCTCTCTCTCTCTCTCTCTCTCTCTCTCTCTCTCTCTCTCTCTCTCTCTCTCTCTCTCTCTCTCTCTCTCTCTCTCGTTTCCTTTGTTCAGTCTTCTCCATTTATTCTCCCCGTGTTCATATTATCTCATTTTCTTCTTTTTCTTTTTAATGTCAAAAAGGATTAAGTGAAATTAATCTCTCCTCCCTTATGTTACGGTCAGTTTGCATTTTTCCTTTCTCTTTTTTTTTTTTTACGCAGGTTTTTATTTCATTCTTCTGTACGTTTTGCTTTCCCGGAATTTTCTCTACGTCAAGAGTTTCCTTTTTTTTTAATTATTGCCTGTTTTATTTAGTTTTTTGCTCTTATTTCTTCTCATTCTTTCTTTACCTGTTCTCGCCTTTTTCTTATTTTGTATTATTGTTTCTTCTTTTTATTTATGACGTTATGTGTTCTTCTTATTCCTTTCCGTCTCTCTCTCTTTAGCTTCCTCTGACCCTTCTCTCTCTCTCTCTCTCTCTCTCTCTCTCTCTCTCTCTCTCTCTCTCTCTCTCTCTCTCTCTCTCTCTCTCTCTCTCTCTCTTCTTCAAATCATTCGTTTATAAGCAATTAACTTTTTTTCCTCACTTTTTTTGTACCTTTTTTCACTAGATTACCTCCACAAGATTTTTCCACTCTGCCTAAATGCCTCAGTTTGTAGTCATGCATCGAGTTAGTGGGCTTGTTTGCGCGGCACGGCACAGTACGGCTAGCTATTCACCTCTCGTCAAAAAACTGTATCCGTGTTAGACAAAAGAAATTTCTCTCCCTTTTGTCTGGTGTCTTTTTTGTGTTAAGGGGAATGTGAGAGCAGGAGGACTGGTTGAGTTCATGAGAACGTGTTAGAAGGGAAGAGAGAGAGAGAGAGAGAGAGAGAGAGAGAGAGAGAGAGAGACCTTGATAAGTAAACTAGCATGCAAAGCACATACACATCCCAGAACAATAAAACAAAAGCAAAAAAGAAACACGCACACTTTGAGAGACTGACGGGCTGGCATGAGCGGCGTGTGTCCGTCTTTTTAACGATAATTCACTTCAGAGACGTTAATTTGGTTACGTCACGAGGATCACTTTACGGGGCAGTCCTCTCGTGCCGCGGCGCTCCCAGGTGGACAGTCGCCAGGTGGTTGCATGCGACAGGTAATCACGATGACCGGCAGTAAGTCAACTAGTAGGATGGTGACTGCCTACCCGCCCTCACTTCTGGCACGCAGGGAGGGAGGGGAGTGGGTGACGAGTGCTGGGGGAAGGGGTGGTGACGGATGCAAGGAAGGGGAGTGTGGGTGCTGCGTAGGAGGAGTGGTATCATGTGGGTAGGGGAGGGAAGGACAGGTGTGGATACGAAGTGCGCTCACGGCCACTCTTGCTAATGATACTTATACTCACGGCACAGACAGGTAATTGATGCACGTCCACCTGTAGTAATCACACTAATTATAAAGGTAACACAGGTAATTCGAGTCACCGGGAAAGTTGCGCCTCACCTTCCTCCCTCACCTTTCCTGTCACTTACAGGTAGTCTCCCTCTCCCTTCTCCTCTCCCTCTACCCACTGACTTCAGCTTTAGTCTTTGGTAGCCTTAAACGTTTTGTTATCGTCAGGACTTCTTTCAAAAAACCCAGGGATACTTCGTCAAGTTCTCACGTTGTTTTCTCACCATCAGTCGTGTAGAATTAATTAACCTATCAAAGGAATCATAAGAATACACTTTACTTAACTCTTTCACTGCTAGTTGACGTCTCTTTCCTTGAATCATAAACCCCTCACACACTCTGCTCCAGTCATTATACTTCCTAGACTCTGGAAAATCTATCCTTTTAATCATTTTTTCTTTCTCGTAGTTCCTTTACAGATCTTGTGCAGTACTTTTGTTGTTGTGAAATGTTGCATATCACAGAAAAAGAGTTGAATTCTCGTAACTTCCAGCACTTTATTAAAAATAGTGGAGATAAGACACAGCAGCCTCTTGAGTAGGTACCTTTGAGCTGCAGTGAAGGGAACTCGCTCCTGTAGTGACTCAAAGTCGTGTCTGGCCCGCTCATTAGCCACAACAGGTGTTTCAGGGCCACGGGGTGTAAAGGGAGTGGTGTTATCAAGGCTTGTGAGTCTGAGGCCACACGCTTCCCTCACAGCAACGCACCACGACTCTTGCCTCAACACACCCTTAAAATCTTACTTTGAACCTCGCTGCTACAAAGTTTATATTTCATTAACGTTGAGGTGGACGCGGGAGATTTATTTCGCCTGTCAACCTTACCTGCCAGGCTAATTGTTTTAAAATTTTCTTTTTCTTCAAGGCTTCCCCAAAATGTTTAGTGAAGTATCAGAAGCTTTCGCAAAATGTAATTAGAAATAGGAAATTTTACAGGAAAATATAGCAATTTATCAAACATGCACACTAGATTGTCAAGGTTTTCTTTCTCCTTTCTCTCTCTTTTTTACTTATCTTTTTCCTTGAATGAACCCCGAAAATTGCACGATGAAGAATAAGAACCTTCAGCCAAAAAAAAAAAAAAAATTACCCAAGCTAGTAAATTTCAGAGGAAAATTATAGCAATACGTCAACTTCACCATTATACTACGAGGCCAAATTCTTGCCCTTCTTTTTTCGGCGTACCTTACAATTCCCTGAAGGAGAATAAGCACCTCCAGGAAAGAATGAACCAAGACAGTATATTTCATAGGAAAAAAAAGAAGAAAAGAAAGCAAAAGAGAATTCTATAGAACAGAAAGGAGAATTCTTATCATTACCTCTATACGTTTTTTCGAGTGCACCTTGAAAATTGCTCAAAGAAAAAGAAGAACCTTAAAATGAATAAATAAACAAACCAAACTAGTAAATTTCTTGGGTAAAATAAAAGCAATAAATCATTTTACAGAATCAATAGGACGCAGGGACGCAAATTTTCCGGCTCACTGGTGGCAGGCAAATATATACTGGACAAACACTTAGCCAGCGAGGAGGCAGCGAACGGAATGACTCCTCTGGGGGCTGTTGTCTGTGTTTTTAGCGTTCTTTTGCTACACGAGGGCGGGCTTGGGATGGGCGTGGCCACGTCAGGAGAGATAGAGAGAGAGAGAGAGAGAGAGAGAGAGAGAGAGAGAGAGAGAGAGAGAGAGTATTCGAGTATTGTTGATGGTAGAAACTTGTCTTTGATATCGATGAAAAGAAGATACGAATAAAAAGTATTAGAATCTATTGGTGCGCTGTCAGAGAGAGAGAGAGAGAGAGAGAGTGAGAGTGAGAGAATTACATCGCATCCAGGTGGGCCACACAGCTCTCACTCTTAATCAATACCGAGTCCTCATTACTGTCTAACGAGTCTGAGCTACAAAAATAATGGTGCTCCTAAATGACAGTGTTTGATAGCTAGACAAAGCCTCTACTCTGCGCTGCTCTGCTTGGCCTTCCTCCTCCCCTCTCAGCATTGTTCAACTCGTCACTGGTTGCAAAGTAATCAAGGAAAGGCAAGGTATTATGAAGGCTTAATGATTACCTTGGGAGTTATTACTACGAGTGGGTTAGTTAGTGTTCTGCATTACTTTTTCTTACTACGTATCTTTGTGCCACTGTTCCCTATCTGTAATTTTCGTTATTTTTTGTTTAGTTTGCATTATAATCAGAGCAATTTTCAATCTTATTTTTCTCGTGTTTTATCTTGTGTACAGCTTTTCTTTCCTTTTATTCGTTATTTATTTATTCTTTTTTGTCTTGTATTCCATGTCCCGTTCTGGTATTTGTAAGGTAGCATTTATTTTTTCCATCTGTAATTTTCATTATTTTCTTTAGCTTGCATCATAATCAGAGCAATTTTCCATCTTGATTTTTTTTTTCTTTATCTTGTGTACAACTTTTTTTCCTTTTATTCATTATTTATTCTTTATTTTCTTGTATTCCATGTTCTGTTCTGGTATTTCTAAGATCAAATTTATTTTTCCCATTAACTCTGAACAACGTAATTATCTTTGCCTGTAATCACGGGTTGTTCATCCACCTTTTCTTCCCCCTTGTTACGAGGCGCAGGCTTCTCCTTTGTGTATGTAACATTTAATTGCCTCGTGTACGTGTGCGTGTGGTGCCGGAAGAAAAAGGTGAGTTATACAACCAGCAACCTCCTGATGGTACACACACATGAAGGCTTCAGGGTCGAGGCTGTCAGTGTGCTTGGTGACCTTATCTTGATGTTCCACTCACGGCCAATGGTTGCACAACATGCCACACACTCACTTCCATTGTGCCTTACGTCTTCACTCAGTCTTGCGTCCTCTGTTCTGCCAAGAATCTATCAATATTCAGGTTTTTAGGAGTTTGTCAAGTCACGCACACACTTCTATTACATAAGAATATATGAAGACATCAGATCTACACGTGACAGTCTCTATTTAGCGTCTTCCCTTAATCTTACGTCCCCTGCTCTTCTAAGAAATTATTATTTATTAGGTTTTGTGAAGAATCTGTCTTCAGGTAAAATATACAATGCAATTGGAAAGAGTGTTGAAGGTTACCCGATCTTGCCAGACCTTTACCTTTCCCTCCTAACCGTTCATGTCACTCTTTGCAGAACAGGAACTCGCGGCGGTACATGATAGGTATTCAGGAAAGTTGACTTTAGAACACTGTTATTAAAGATAATGTAGTGTTGATGACTTACTTTGTTTTAAACGTACATGCTTAAATAGCGTTGATATCACAAATTTTTTTTATTTGAATATTAAGGGATATTACTTTGAAATCCGTTGATATTCTAGAAATCAAAATGTTTCTGGAGATTATTTTCGAATGTCAAGACAAGACGATTACTAGAGCGCCTATTTTAAGAAAATATACCGTTTAAAAAGAAAAGGCAAGATTTGAATGTTTGTGCATGATATAGTTTGATATTATGAATGAACATTCCATTAAAGAATTGCGAATGCCGACGAAATGGAATGTATCGTAACGTAAATGCTGAGAGAATGTGAATAGTGAAGAATGTATAGATTCAGATGCTTAGGAAAGCTATTTTATATTGATATTTATGATCGCAATTATTTCAAATATAAATAATCAGCAATGAGGCTTTAAAGAATTCCAGGATTTACGACCGCAATTGCTTAAAAACGCGAATGTTTTTGAATTCTAAATGTATAGAATGTTTACGAACAGAATTCTTTACGAGCGCGAACACTCACCGTTTGCTGATTGCATATGGAAACGTTCCGCGCCCCTGCGAGTAATTTTTATAAATGCAGAAGTTAAATATTTACGAAATAGAAATAAATATAATTGAGCAATAGAATGTAAATATTTCATATCCAATGTTTAGTCGTTTTAGAAACAAGGATGCGAGTGTATAGAGAGAGAGAGAGAGAGAGAGAGAGAGAGAGAGAGAGAGAGAGAGAGAGAGAGAGAGAGAGAGAGAGAGAGAGAGAGAGAGAGAGAGAGACCAAGACATACGTACGCATATAGTAAGCCACCGGATCACGCAGACAGTCACCAATATGAAAAGAACACTAATGACCTAGATAGACGCTCATACAGACGTAACATTTTTAAGTATTCACAACATTTACTCACAACAATGCGAGGCTTTGGTTTGGATGCAAGCTTCATAATCGCGTTAAATGTTCAATCAGCAACAACCGCGGCAAGAGGAGGAGGAGGAGGAGGAGGAGGAGGAGGAGGAGGAGGAGGAGGAGGAGGAGGAGGAGGAGGAGAAGCAGGCGAGGCAGTGTGATAGACGCGACAAGAGGCAGGGTGGCGGTAACAGAGGATTAGGCGAGAGCGGCAGGCAGGTAGTCAAGTCGGCGTGAGTCAGGCATATCAGTCAGGTCAGGAGCATGGCGGGTCAGGTCACATCGCCCTCCCAGACAAACATGACTCTCAGCTTTAATTTCAAGAGGCGAAAATCAATTGAGGTGCCCCACCGCTTGTCTGGCTCGTCATGTATTTATCAGTGGAGACTAAAGGGAAGAGTTTGGCGGGGGTGATGTGAAGTCTCGCACCATTGACTCGTGTTTCATGACTCCCACTAACTCCCAGCCCAAACTCTCGGAACAGTGACTCAGTTTGTTCGGACCAATATGCTGAAGTGAAGCTTAGAACTACTGACTCGTGGTTCATGACTCGCTGACTTTTAGGTTAAAGCTTCAGAATAATGTTTCAGTTTGTTCTAAGCAAGTTTTGTGAAAAATTAGTGGTCTCCAAACATTAGGTGAAGTTTCAAGACTCGTTATAACTTCAAGACTACAGCTTTATTATTTTTAGCACTGTTTAGAACTACAAGATTTAAATTGACCAAGACACCTTCATATCCTCACCTGCATTTCGTGTTGGTGTTCACAGTTATATGACACACTCCATATACTTTCCTAAGCCTTCCCCTGACACTTCTAGATAAACACAACGCCCTATCCTCGATCTCTTCTCGGCCAATACCTGCAACAGTGTCTTTATATCCAACACACTCCGCGCATCACTGCCTTGTTTGCTCCATCGACAGTCTATTTGCGTCAGCGCGGCAGGAGTGGGAGTGCTGGAGAGAGTGAGTGGGTGGAGTGGCACAGAGGCAGGTGAAGGCTACAGGTGGAGACGGTAAGGGTGAGTTGGGAAGTAAATAGAATCAACACTAAGTGAATGGTTCGGGTATACGTGGGGGAAAAAGTTGGCGTAGAGATATAAAGGGAAATAAAATTGATTAGAATTGCATCCCAGAGAGAGAGAGAGAGAGAGAGAGAGAGTTAGGAGTGGATGACAAAGACAAGCATAAGGTTTTTTTTAAATACCATAAAGTAAACTTTTTACTTCGAATGTGGCTTGGGATGCCATGCTCATTGACCTCCTCCTCCTCCTCCTCCTCCTCCTCCTCCTCCTCCTCCTCCTCCTCCTCCTCCTCCTCCTCCTCCTCCTCCTCCTCCTCCTCTTCCTTTCCTTTCCCTGTTTCTCTTTCTTCCTCTCCGGTTTTTTTTATCTCCTTTCTTTCAACCCCTTCCTCTCTCCCTCTCTTTCTCTCTTTCATCTATTCCCTCTTTTCAACGCCTTTTTTTTCTCCACACGCTTTCCTTTTCTCTCCTTCTCTCTCTCTCTCTCTCTCTCTCTCTCTCTCTCTCTCTCTCTCTCTCTCTCTCTCTCTCTCTCTCTCTCTCTCTCTCTCTCTCTCTCTCTCTCTCTCTCTCTCTCTCTCTCTCTCTCTTTCTCTCTCTCTCTCTCTCTCTCTCTCTCACTCTCTCTCTCTCTCTCTCTCTCTCTCTCTCTCTCTCTCTCTCTCTCTCTCTCTCTCTCTCTCTCTCTCTCTCTCTCTCTCTCTCTCTCTCTCTCTCTCTCTCTCTCTCTCTCTCTCTCTCTCTTTCTCTCTTGGGTCAGGTGAGGCACACACACTGTAACCTGCAACTACCTCAGCTTTAGCGAGGCCTTTCTCATTACCCAGGTGAGTGTGTGAGGCGGGCAGGGAGGGAGGGAAGCTGGGAGCGTGGGAGGCAGGCAGGCAGGCAGGCAGGCAGGCAAGCATGGAGAGGGAAGAGAGGGAGTGGGTGGAGGGGAGAACAGTGATACATTATATACCACCCAAGGGACCTTTTAGCATAATTTTACTTCACAAGAATCGAGAATGTTAGCGAATAAAATGTTACATGAAAGGTGTTTTTATTAGTTACTCGTGTGTATGTATGTATGTTGGCTAATTGCTGAAGGTAGGACGTGCTCTTGAAATTGTTTATTAGTTAGCAAATGTATTAGAAGTGTTTATTATTCATTTCCTTAGGTTTTTCCATCATTTTTTTTCTATTTGGTCTTTGGAAAGCACTTGTAAATTACTTGTTAAACGTGAAACTGTTGTCTTAACCCCTTCAGTACTGAGACGCATCTTTACCTTCATTTTTGGGGTATGATTAGACGCTTTTATTTGCTTTAGAAAGGATCTATGGAGGTCAAAAGATTAATGGTCGGTGTCTTTACTATTCTAATCCCTACATGTGATTCTTAAGCTGTATAAAATCCCCAAATAGTAATCAGGATGTGAAAATTCGCCCTGGTAATGAAGAGATTGAAATAGAACTCAATAATCAGGATGTCATAGGAAGTTCAAACCCCTCCAGTACTGGGACGCATTCTTCACCATGAGTTTGTGTACGATTAGACCATTTTATTTACATTAGGAAGGGTCTATGGAGGTCAAAATAGTAATGGCAAGCGTCTTTACTATTCTAATCCCAACATGTAATTCTGAAGCTGTATAAAATCGCCAAATAGTAACCAGAATGAAAATGAAAATGTGTCCTGGTACTGAAGAGATTGAAATGGAACTCAGTAATTAGGTTGTCATTGTCTGGTCTAGAGGAAGGTTTTAGGACTGGATAACAAGTAATGAAAGACAGAGTTGTTGTTTTGTTTTTTTTTTTTTTTGCTTGCTTTATATAGGGACTGCCACGTGTCTGTAAAATGACATAGCTTCTTTCATGTTCCTTCTGAATTTGTGGTCTTTGTGTGTGTACTTTATAGAGTTTTATTTGCGTTGTTGTGATTGGTGTGGGCTTAACTATTACCTTATTGTTGTTGTTGTTGTTGTTCAAGTTGGAGATAAGTTTTGCATTCCTTGTGTTGTTTATCAAACTACTACTACTACTACTACTACTACTACTACTACTACTACTACTACTACTACTACTACTTTTGTTGTTACTATCTACTATACTACTACTACTACTACTACTACTACTACTACTACTACTACTACTACTACTACTACTACTACTACTAATTCTGTTACTACCGCCACTACTATATTGCTACCACTCCTACACCTGCTGCTGCGGCTGTAATACCTTCCCACACATAGGCCTAATTGGTTCTTATAACTTCTCTAATTATGTTCTTACTAGATTTAGCGTGCTTTTGAGGTGAAGTTAGGGAGAGGAAGGGGTCAGTCAGCACACCTACACACACCTGCCTTGTCTGCCTCACTTGCCTCACCTGCCGCCATCCACACCTGCTGACTCATTACACTTCGCTATGTTCCTCTTCCTTTCATTATCTTGGAAGTGATCAATTTTGGTGCCACGTCTTCCTTACTTCATGTCTCCCCTCATCTCTCTCTCTCTCTCTCTCTCTCTCTCTCTCTCTCTCTCTCTCTCTCTCTCTCTCTCTCTCTGGATTGGATTTATAAAGCACGAACGAGAAAGAAAAACGAGACAGGAAAGGAAGACGGAAATCAGTAAAGCTCTCTCTCTCTCTCTCTCTCTCTCTCTCTCTCTCTCTCTCTCTCTCTCTCTCTCTCTCTCTCTCTCTCTCTCTCTCTCTCTCTCTCTCTCTCTCTCTCTCTCTCTCTCTCTCTCTCTCTCTCTCTCTCTCTCTCTCTCTCTCTCTCTCAGCGTCTATTCATCACCAGGCAGCTTCCGTCATGCTTCACTTGTTTTGAGTCTCAGCCGCCCTCGATCCCCCTGGCGATGAGCTGGTGGTGCGTTGTTAATGAGCAGGTTAATGAGTGTAAGTACAGGTAATGGGAGCGCGAGGCAGTGGGTATTACTAATGGTCTAATGGGTACGACTGTTGGCTATTGAGCGC
>NC_059274.1:6112500-6135000 GCF_017591435.1 Portunus trituberculatus
CCTCGTTACTTGCACTCTCCGTCAACTTTATCCTTGTACTTTACCCTAGGTTAACGAAGTCCTCCCATTTATGTTCTATATCACTCTTATTTTCCTTAATATTTTCAGCTTGAGTTGTCTTTACTGAACCCTTTTTGGTTATTCCTTCCTTTTAAACTTATTTTTGCCTCATCCTTCTTTGTATTTAATCTTTTAGTGTTCAGTTGTCTTTGCTGAACTCGCTTTTATTCTGTATTCCCTCGTGTTAACCCCCTACACTGAGGCACATTTATACCGTGAGTTTTGGGTATGATTAAACGATTTTATTTGCATTAGGAAGGGTCTATGGAGGTCAGAAGATTAATGACGAGATTCTTCACTATTTCAATCCCCACATAAATTTCAGAAGCTGTATAAAATCTCGAAATAGTAACCAGAATGAATATGAGAACGCGGCATGGTATTGAAGGGTTAAGCTTATTCTTGCCTCATGTCCGTTTACTTCTTCTGTGCAGTGTTTTCCTCACTAATTAATACACTCCTCTTTTATTGCCCCTTTCAACGCCTCACTTTATTATACGCCTCTCTCGGTCAACGCCCCTTCGTGTAGCAGCCCTCTCGTACAGTGACTTATTCAGTTATTGCCTTAAGTCAACATCCGCTTTCTTCTGCACCTTCTTCGTCACCAATTCTTTCGTACAAGTGCCACCCTTCCTCCTACTCCCTCACCATGACCGCCTCTTTCTTCAGTGGTCCCCTAGTGTGAATTATCTCTCTCTCTCTCTCTCTCTCTCTCTCTCTCTCTCTCTCTCTCTCTCTCTCTCTCTCTCTCTCTCTCTCTCTCTCTCTCTCTCTCTCTCTCTCTCTCTCTCTCTCTCTCTCTCTCTCTCTCTCTCTCTCTCTCTCTCTCTCTCTCTCTCGTTTAACACTTTGTCTTCATGTCCTCTCCTCATGCATCTTTAAATCTCATTCATTTAATTAACTTTCCTGGAAAATCTCACGCTATTGAGGGTTATGTATTTTTTTTCATGTTTTATTTATTTTTTCATCTTTTTATTTTAATGGTATGATTTCCACGTCTCATTCGTCTTGTGTGTTTGAGTTTCTTAGAATTCTACATTTTTTTTTTCTTATATTTCTTTCTTTTTCTTTTTCTTTCTTTTTAATCTCCTCATTTCATCCTTCGTGTCTTTTGAGGTGATCGTGTGTTACTATTATCATTATTTCTATTATTTCCCCCCCTTTGCGTGCTGGTGGTCAGGTTTTCATTACCTTTATTGTGTTCTGTATTCCGAGAGGCGAGTCCTTCATCATGGTGTCTTCCTTGAATAAATTGTCGTGCATTATGTTGTGATTAGATGAGTATTGGATGTTTTCCTTTCATCTTTCTAATTGATCTGACACATGTATCTTCATGGAAACACATAGCAGAGAGAGAGAGAGGGGAAGGGGGGAAGGGAAATGTTGGAAGAATGCATGTGTCTGTCAGAAACACACACACACACACACACACACACACTAACACAACATGACATAAACAGAGTCACCTATTTGCAGTGACACATCGGTTCAACTCGAAATTTAGTTTGTGTACGTGTGTGTGGGTGGGTGGGTGTGTGGGTGAGTGGATGCGAGTGCGGATGCGTGGGTGGGTGGGTGTATGCGTGCGTGCGTGCGTGCGTGCGTGCGTGTGCAATCAGCTTAAGTGCATAATTTCCCGAACAGTGCCGACGTCTGGCAACTCCACAGGCTGTAATTGAAAAGAAAAAAAGTGGAAAAACAGAACCAGCCCAATTTCCTGCAGCTAAAACTAAAACAAAAACAAAAAAGGTGTATATTTATGAATCTTCCCACGCTCTCTCTCTCTCTCTCTCTCTCTCTCTCTCTCTCTCTCTCTCTCTCTCTCTCTCTCTCTCTCTCTCTCTCTCTCTCTCTCTCTCTCTCTCTCTCTCTCTCTCTCTCTGTCATTTCCTGTTTTCCTGTGTCTTTTTATATATACCTACAAGAGTTATCATTCTATTTCTCCAGGTGAAGGTAAAGAAACCCATTACATACATATAATTCCTCACGCTATCCATTTCTTTTATTTCTACTATTTCCATGCGTCTTTTTGTGTATTATAATGGAAAGAACAGTGATGAAGTGAAAGAATTTGTAGTTCGCTATACTGTTTCATCTTTCTGTTCCCATATCGTACTTTTCATCCCACATTACTTTGCATGATCGCAGTGGCTTTCTATCCTCTGATTTATACTAGTGTGCCATTTTTCTTTCTTTTATTTTCTGTCCCTCTATTATTACAGTTTTCTATGCTGTATCATTTTCCTTTTCTTTTTTTGTGTTTATCTTCAGTAGTCAGGTCATTGCCCCGATCAGGTGAAAAGAAGGGAAGGCAGGTGTGAGGTGAGACGAGGGAGGTAAAGGGGTGGAAGGTGGAGGGCGGGGAGGAAGGAAAGGGAGATGGGAAGGATGAAGGCAGGTGAAGGGATGGAAAATGATGGAGATAGATTACCTTTATATGTAAGCTTTGAGATAATACTTTTCCTCTCGCAATATTATTATATCCCCTTTTCATCACCACAGTGACACCACCACCACCATCACCACTATCACCAACACAAAAACAATACAGTCATTACTCATTATTTCATCGTCACCACCACCGCCTCTTCACCATCACCATTACTATTTTCAGCTTAATCACCACCACCACCACCACCACCAACAACAACAACAACAACAACAACAATAATACACTAAAAGCAATCATCACTAGCAAAAATAACTGTCATCACACTCACCACCATTATACGAAACACATCATTATCACCACTGCCACCATTACCACCATCACCACCATCACCACCAACACTACCACCACCACCACCACCACCACCACCACCACGCTACCCATGATTGATTTTATTACTTCTTTATCACGCAACTCCACCACACCACACCACACCACACCCACACCACACCCACACCACACCCCTCCACCCGGTCCAGTAATCCTTTCCTCCACCCTCCATCCCTTTTATACTCTTCCCCTCCACCACCACCACCACCACCACCAAAGTTTGAATCTGTAACTTGTGAAATATGTTTACGTATTAATTACACATTTTTCTCCTAGTTGTGGTTAATTTCAAGGTATTCCTGCACGCGTTAAGTAATTGCGTTCCATTGTGTGGGGACTTTTACATGCTCTTAATGAACACACACACACACACACACACACACACACACACACACACACACACACACACACACACACACACACACACACACACACACACACACACACACACACACTTTCTATTTACAATGCCTATCTTCTTATTACTTCATCTGTCTTTCATCTACCCAGAGAGAGAGAGAGAGAGAGTATCAAAGATTTCATACCTATCTTTTTCCATGTACTAGATTCCCACAAAGCACTGAGTTAGACCATAAAACTGAGGTTACCTGGTATAGACCGAAAGAGGAAAGTCCTGTTTAATTAGCGACCATGAGCCAGGCAGGACACGTTGTGGAGATACGTGTTGCTGAGATTAACCTCACGATTTAGTTTCCTCTTGTTTCCATTGATAGTCTTAAAATTCTACGTCCTTTGTGTTTCCGTATGAATAAAAAAAAAAAGAACTTTGCTTCAGTTCAGCGTATCACTTCACCTTCACCGCTCTTTAAAGTTTAAAAAATCAACACACTCTACTCATTTTCGTAAAGTTTACCTCACTACCTTTCGCAACACTGAAAAGTTTAAACAATCAACTGTTTATAATATTTTTTACGCATAGTTTAACCAGCAACACTTCTCAACATCCAAAGGTCTTAAAAAAAGCAACTCCTAAACATTTCTACATTAAGTTTAACCTTCAACACCTCACAACAAACACTCTAAATTAGAAAGTTACAACCATATTTACGTGAAGTTAAACAATCTACCCTTCACGAAATTCAGTAGCTCAAGAAATCAACTTTCTAGCCATTTGCTTACACCTGAACCCGCTACCCGACAAGAATATTAAGTAAATAAGTATAAGTAAATCTCCCACGTGTTGGCTAAGCTCTTAACGCCCCAGGAACACCCCCTCAAGAGCCACGCTTAGACCCTGACACCAAAAAACCCATTAGTCGCTTTCATCGCATCACTTAAGCCCACGCACGCCAAATAATCCCCAACGGCGTCATGAACCAGTAAGAGAATCCAGTCTTCGTGCCTCTCAACACCTCGACACCCCCCCCCACCCCCATTATCCACACGAAGGTCCTGCTGCAACCATCTCCTGTCCCTCCTCCTCCTCCTCTTCTTCCTCCTCTTCTTCTTCCTCCTCCTCCTCCTCCTCCTCCTCCTCCTCCTCCTCCTCCTCCTCCTCCTCCTCCTCCTCCTCCTCCTCCTCCTCCTCCTCTTTCTCTCTTCCTCCTCTCTCTTCCTCCTCCTCTTACACGTCCTCTTGGGTCTCCTCCTTTCCCTCTTCAATTTTCACCCCTTCCCTCCTGCCTCTCTCTCTCTCTCTCTCTCTCTCTCTCTCTCTCTCTCTCTCTCTCTCTCTCTCTCTCTCTCTCTCTCTCTCTCTCTCTCTCTCTCTCTCTCTCTCTCTCTCTCTCTCTCTCTCTCTCTCTCTCTCTCTCTCTCTCTCTCTCTCTCTCTCTCTCTCTCTTTCATCCTTTTCTTTCCTTTGTTTCTTACCTGTTTCTACTCTTTCTCCTTCCTCCGTTTGTTCTTTTTTCTTTCTTCTCCCCCTTCTACCTATTTCTCCTTCTTCCCTTCCTTTATTCGTTGTCTGTCTTTCGCTTTCCTTGTCTTTTCTCACGTCTTTCTTTCTCTTTCCCCTTCTGTTTCTGTTTCCCTTTGTTTCCTTCTTTTCCCTCTCTTCTTCCTTTCTTTCTTTGCTATAATACCTTTATTCTCCTTTTCTCCTAGTTCTCTTTAGACTATCTCTTTATCCTCTATTCCTCGATTCTTTTTTCTTCTCCATTGCCTCTTCCTCCTTTCCTCTCCCCCATCATCATCTAGGAACTATATAACACCCCTTCCCTTTCTACATCACGTACCCTTTCCTCCCCATCCTCCTCTCCCTATTATAAACTCTCTCATTTCCTTCTACTTTTTAGCGCACATGGAAATGGCGATATAGCAGTTTTATACCATCCCATACATATAAAGTCTTGTTATTTGTTGACCTACCTGTGTATTAAGAGAACGAGGGGAGTAATGGTGATGGTGATGGTGATGGTGGTGGTGGTGGTGATGGCGTTGGTGATTAAAAAAGAATAAGGGTGATATTGGAGTCTATAAAATGGTAACTATATATTCGCTGACGCGTCTTGATGTGTTGTAAAAGAAGAGGATTTGTGATGTATAATGCAGGTGGATGGCGTGTTGATGGTGGTGGTGGTGGTGGTGGTGGTGGTGGTGGTGGTGAGGACGGAGAAAAAATAAAGGGGAAAGATCAGAAACAAGAACAATACTAAGAATGAAAGTTGTAAAGGAGAAGGAGGAGAGGGAAGGAAAAATGATTGCGAGGACAAGGAGAGAATCAGTAAGGAAGGAGAGGATTACATGAAAGAGGAGAAGTTGAAAGAAAAGAATTAGTACCAAAGGGGACTCCGAGAAGAACAAAGACAAAGGGATTAGAAAAATGAAAAGAAAGCATTAGAAAAATATATTCAGTACTAGATAAAAGAAGGAAGAAGAAATAAAACATCAACAATAAACAACAACAACAACAACAACAGGAAAGACTGAAAAGACAGTTCAAAAGAAGAAAAAAAGAGAAAAGTATGAGAAAGAAAAGACTTTGAAATGAACTAGAGAAATAAGATGAAAGGAGGAGGAGAAAAACAACAACAACAACAACAACAACAACAACAACAACAGGAAAGTAAGAAGGAAAGAAAAATCAATTCAACAGAAGAAAAAAGAGGAAATGTGAGAGGGAAAAGAATAAGAAAAGAAAACGAGAAAACGATGAAAAATAAGAGTAAGGGAGAAGAATGACAACAACAACAACAACAACAACAACAACAACAACAACAACAACAACAACAGAGAAAGAAGGAAAAAGCAGACGAAAAAGAATTATGAGACGACAAAGAATAACAAAGTATATAGAGAAGAAACAAGATAAAAGGAGGAAGAAGACAATAACAACAACAACAGCAGCAGCAACAACAACAACAACAACAACAACAACAACAACAATAATAATAATAATAATAATAGTACCAATAACAACAACAAAAACAACAACAACAACAACAACAACAATACTGACACACTGGTTGGTCTCCACACAAAACAGTTCCCAGAAGACGGTACTGCATCAGATGGTGTGTCCTCTACTTCCCTCCAGGGACCACTAACCTTCACCAGTAACAAAGGGGCAAAAACACTCATTTAGCCCACAAATAAAGGCACCAGACTGCTCTCTTTCTTGTATCGTCCCTTTTTTTTTTTTTATCTCACTTTTTTTGTCTTTTTTTTTTCTCCTTTTGTGTTTCATTTATTTTACATTTTTTCTTATTTTTCTTGTTTTTGTTCAGTTTTTTTTTCTTCTCTGTTTTCTTTCCTCTTCTTTCTTTTTCTTGTCTTCATTTTTTTCGTTTCTTTTTCTTCCTTTATTGTGTTTTTCTTTTTTATATATTTACGTCACTTTACCTTGTCTTTTCCTTCTTTTTTCCCGTTTTTCTTGTTTTCTTGTCTTCATCTTCACCTTTTTCTCATTTATTTTCTTTTTTATTTGTCTTTTTAACTGTTTTCTTTCTTTTCTCCGTTTAATCTTGTCTCTCCTATCACTTTTTTTTCGTCTTTTATTCGTGTTCTTTATTTTTTCTTTCTCTTTTTTGCTACCCCATTCATTTTTTCTCTCGTCTTTCCATTTTCTTTTTCTCTTCCCTCCCTCATCCGTTCCCTTCTCTGTCACGACGCACCTTCCATCTTTCTCTCTTATCTATGTCTGCCTTTCTTCCCTCAATTTTTTCGCCCTCTTTCTTCTCGCGAAACGAAAAAAAATCTGTAATATTCTTTTCCATCAAAGTAAATAATTGATTCTTAATGTTATTTTCTTATATGTTTATTATTTCGAATGTCACTGAGTTGCTTTTCTTCATCAGTTATCGAGTGTAACGGTGGTGGAGGTGGTGGTGGTGGTGATAGTAGTAATGATGATTGTAAACCGTTGGTAGTGGTGATGGTAGTACTAGGAATAAGGGAGCAGTAGTAATAGTAGTTGTCATAGCAGTAGTAGTATTAGCAGTCATAGTAATAGTAGTAGTAGTAGTTGGTGGCGGTGGTGGTGGTGATAGTGAATGGTTAAAGTGTTAGTAGTAGTGATGGTAGTAGTAGTAGTGGTTGCAGTGATGGTGATCGTGGGGGAGTGAGGAGGGGCGGGGCAGCTCGAGGAAAACAAGCAACACAGTAGTGGATTAATAGGAGGCAATGAACATGAGAACTAGTTATTCATCCTCTCTCCTCTTCGTTCATCTTCCTCCTCCTCCTTCCCTCTCGCACCCAGCTCTTCCTTTCCCTTTCCTTCCTTCCCTCCACTTTCCTTATACAATTCTCTCCTCCTTCTCCTCCTCCACGACGTCTTTTCTCCCTGTCTCCCCCTTTCATTCACGCATGTTTTCTCCATTTTCTCCTCTTTCAACATCCTCCAGCTCTTCTCTCTTTCGTTCTATCTTCCTTCTCACTCTTCCTTCCATCCATTCACTTCCCCCCCTTCCTCTCCACCTGCTCTTGGTGTGAGGGAAAATGGTATGGAAATCCCAAGGTCAAGATTATTCACTTGATTAATGTTAATTGTATATTCAGAGAGAGAGAGAGAGAGAGAGAGACATAGAGAGTTAATGGTCCAAGCCACGTGTCTCCTCCTAATTAACCAAGTAAATAATTAAACAACTTCTCCATTTAAGTATTATCTGTTGATGTCACAAGTTTAGTATGGAGGAAGGCCCCTATAGTACCTTTGTCCCTCTTTACTCTTGCCTCCACCCTGGCCTATCACTTGAGTCTCCCCCAGCCAACTTGTCTCTCTAAACCTCTCCTCCTGTCTTTTGCCCTCCAGTTATGTCTGAAGTTCGGCCTCTAAACACAGCTAAGGAAGCACTAACTCATCGTTGGTGGTGTGTGTCTCTAGTTGAACCAAAGCCCTCCCCCTCTTCCTTCTCCTCTTCCTCTTCTTTCTCTTCTTCCTCCTCCTCTTCTTCTCGATGGGTCTAGACTGCAGCAAGGGAAGCTTTTTGTTTAATTGTTTTGTTCCTTTGTGGCTTTCTTGTTCCTTCAGGTGGTGTTGTCTTTGTCTTAAGAGGAAAAGTGGCGCTGTGTGCTGCGTGGGATGACAGGATGACTGGGAGGTACAGGATGCGGATTTGTGACTTAGTGGGGTAAAAATATGTGTTGCTTAAGACAAAGGAAAAGCAAGGAAAGGAAGTGTGAGGTGGTGTGTTTGTGAATTAAAGTGTTTCTGGGAAGTGATTTTTTTAATGGTGTATTGTTGAGTGGTTTTTTTTTTATCTTCTCTTTGTTCGTGTGTGTGTGTGTGTGTGTGTGTGTGTGTGTGTGTGTGTGTGTGTGTGTGTGTGTGTGTGTGATTTTTTTTTCTATTAGTCTCGTGTGTTACGTTTTTAGAAATTTTTCCTTCAGATTCAGGTTGTTCTCAAGAAGATTATTTCCATCTAGTGGTGCTTCACTGATGTTTCTTTCCTTAATATTCTCCTCTTCTGTCATCTCTTTTTCTTCCACAATTAATATATCTGTTTGGTTCTTTCTATATTCTTCCCCTCAAACAATCCCAATATTTGATTCTTCTGCATAAAACAACTAGAGTAATAATTTTTGTCTTCTAAATATCAGAGACACCATAAAATATAATGAAGATCGTATTCCCTCTTGATTGTTGCTAAAAATGTTTCTGTGAAGGACATGGATATTCTATTGTGTTGTGTCGAGTTTTGTTGCTTTGATGTAGCGCTCAATAATTTTCTTTTTATCTTTTTATACAGTTATGTGGAGTTGGGTTTCCTTCAGTGATTTACCTTTGTTTTTCTCTCGAGTGCTACGTTACAATTCCTTAATCTGAAGTGTTGGGTATTGGTTTGTTCCTCCGTGTGTGTGTGACTGGACTGCGTGACCGCCAGCTGCTGCTCCCCACACCCACACACAGCACCTTAATTGATCTTTTTCTTTCTTCCTAGCGTCGTTATCTCTCTCTCTCTCTCTCTCTCTCTCTCTCTCTCTCTCTCTCTCTCTCTCTCTCTCTCTCTCTCTCTCTCTCTCTCTCTCTCTCTCTCTCTCTCAGCGTTAGTGGAACATCTGTTAGAGAAAGTTTGGTGTTCTGAATCCATAGATCAGAGGCGCCGCTTCCCAGGTTGTCAACACAAGTATTTTTCTCGCTTCACTGAGGCCATGGCTGGTGATGGCGTGGTGTTCACAAAGCGTCTGTGTGCGTTGTGAATATTGTACTTGATCCTTGTGAGTCTGTGTTGAGAAGTGTATGCATATATTTCTCATTCAGAAGGTGGAGGAGAAAGAAGAATAGTCTTAATAACACACTTTTCTACGGGTCTAAGCTATTTTAATGAGGATAAAACTATACCAAAAGACACTTGAAGATTTAGATTACACAATTATATTTCCTGATGATATATCGATGCCATGAACTCACGCCATAACATATGATAGAGTCTGAGAACCCGTGCCACTCAAGCGGATTAAATGTAAAGTAACAGGGAGATGAATACCGACTAAATTAACATCGTGGAAGACCATAGGAATTTTATAGACTAGAAGACCTCTGAGAGATATATGTGGCTGGTGTTTGCTAAAGAAGGAGTTGGAAAGATTTTAATGCAATATTTTCAAAGGAGGTGCGTGTATGAAAACCTCACTAGTATAAGAATGGGAGCGTAACTAAGACACACCTGTTTACGTGATAGGAGTTTGCAAATGATAGGGTGTTGAGATTTCACTAGAGTATTTACAGAGAGTGCATATATAAGGACCTCACTAGTGTACAAAATGGAGAGTAACTGAAACCACACCTGTTTATAAGGGACAGGAATTTACAAGGGATAGGGTGTTGAGATTTCACTAGAGTATTTACAGAGAGAGTGCATATATAAGAGCCTCGCCCGGATGCAAAATGGAGCGTAACTGAGACCACACCTGTTAATAATATATAAGAGTTTACAAGGGATAGGGTGTTTGGAAGATTTCACTACAGTATTTACAGAGGTGTGTCTTAAAATCACACCAGGATACAAAAGGGAGCGTAACTGAGGCCATACCTGTTTACAAGGGATAGAAGTTAATGAGGTGCTTACATAGGGAGCAATATGGAAGGACTGAGCTGTTTGGGTTGGCTCAGTGGCTGTGTTTTTTTGTAGCCTAACGCTTACTACACCAATTACCGACTAATGACTCGGTTAATGGCAGCGATTTGTTTGCAGCACACACACACACACACACACACACACACACACACACACACACACACACACACACACACACACACACACACACACACAGTCACTTCCATTGGTCCGATAAAACATGTCTCAATTAGCGCCGATAATCCGAACGCATGCGGAAGAGAATAACGCGGCTAGAAGGTCATGTGAAAGCTGCTAGAGAGAGAGAGAGAGAGAGAGAGAGAGAGAGAGAGAGAGAGAGAGAGAGAGAGAGAGAGAGAGAGAGAGAGGGGTGATTTTAAAGTTAATATAAGCAAGAAATGATAATAGTACAAACAAAATATGCTATACTATAGAAAGAATTGAGGAGAATGATAATGACACAAAATAAACACAAAATATTGTATAAAGAAAGGTAAATTTCAGAGAGAGAGAGAGAGAGAGAGAGAGAGAGAGAGAGAGAGAGTTCCATTGTTGGTTAACCTGGCAAAAATAAAAAGCTTGAAACTTTAGATTAGTTTCTAGTAAATCTGGAAACGCAACTCTCTCTCTCTCTCTCTCTCTCTCTCTCTCTCTCTCTCTCTCTCTCTCTCTCTCTCTCTCTCTCTCTCTCTCTCTCTCTCTTCGTTCTTTCCTTTCATTCTTCTTGTCTCCTCCATCTTCTCTCTCTCCTTCCATCTTCCTTCTAATCAAGTATTTTTTCCCTCATTTCTTCCATATTCTCCTTCATCCCTCTCAATGTTCTCTTCTCTCTTTGCTTCCTCTCTCTCTCTCTCTCTCTCTCTCTCTCTCTCTCTCTCTCTCTCTCTCTCTCTCGCTCTCGCTCTCGCTCGCTTTCTGTTGTCTCTAAATGCAACGTGATCCATTAGTTCTGATTGCTATATCTTCCTCCTCCTTCTCGTTCTCCTCCTCCTCCTCCCCATCCTCCTCCTTCTCAGTGTGTCTCCCGAGGCTTCACCTGGTTTCGTTAGTGTAATTGTTCTTACCTGCTTGTCTTTCGTGTTCACTTGCTTCGTATTTTGTTTTCGTTTTCAATTAGTCAATCTTCCATCAGTGTGTGTGTGTGTGTGTGTGTGTGTGTGTGTGTGTGTGTGTGTGTGTGTGTGTGTGTGTATCTTTGACCTTTCATATTTTCATTCAGTTCATTTCATCGCATTGTGAGTTACTTGTTGTTGTTATTGCTGTTACTTGTTGTTGTTGTTGTTATTATTATTATTACTATTATCGCCAACTTTATTTTGCTTTATTTCTATTAATTTCCAAGTTTATTTTGGGACACATATCCATTCTATGTACATTCTCTCCTTCTTCTTCCTCCTCTTCCTCATCCTCCTCCTCCTCTTCCTCCTCTTCCTCTTCCTCCTCCAATGTACCTTTGTTGGTATTTAGCACATTCCTTCTTTCCCTCCTCCTGTTTCTCTCTCCTTTGTCTGCATTCTTGGTGTGTACAAATACTCCTTCTCTCCCTTCACCATTTCTCTCCTTTCCTCTCCTTCCCTCCTTCCTCCCTTCCAAAGCTATATATTGTCCTTATTTTTCAAAACTTGCACCTTTCCTCCGCTCCTCTCCTCTCTTTTCTTCCTGTCCTCCTTCCTTTTATTCTTTCTTCTTGATTTCCTTCGTTGACGTAATCTTTTTGTTTCCCTTCCTTCTTTTTCGTTCTCTCCTTTCATCCATCTTTTTTAACTATTTCATTCCGTCTTACTGTCTCTCACTTCTTCATTCATACATTTATTCAATAAGTAAATAGGTTATCCATTTATAAGCTTTTTTCTCCTTCCTTCATTCATTTATTTAATTCCTTACATATTCCTTTCCTTCATTCATTCATTCCACTCCTTAAGTTCTTGCTTCCTTCCTTCTTTCCCACATTCCCTCCTTTACTCCTCCTCCTCCTTCTTACCTCCCTTCTTCCTCGTAGCTTCAATCCACTCCTTCCCTCACTAATTAACTTGTTGCAGAACCAGACCAGAAAAAAATAGTGGAGGGAGACGAAAATTATGAGTTTTAAATAATAGAAAATAAACACAAACCATTTAAATCAGAGAAGTTGTCGATATTTTTCTTTCCTTTGCTTTTTTAGAATCTGATTGTTTCACCGAATTTCCTTTTTTTTTTTTTTTTTTCTTTCTTTTTTTGCTTCGTCTTTCGCCATTTGCATAAAACACGTGTTTGTTTCGCTTACCTTAATAAAAGTTGGCGCCATAGACAGGTGCAAAGGAGGTCTTCCATCAGTGTCAGGGGTTTTTACTAAATTCTCTCTCTCTCTCTCTCTCTCTCTCTCTCTCTCTCTCTCTCTCTCTCTCTCTCTCTCTCTCTCTCTCTCTCTCTCTCTCTCTCTCTCTCTCTCTCTCTCTCTCTCTCTCTCTCTCTCTCTCTCTCTCTCTCTCTCTCTCATATATCTTGCTTTTCTTTCGTTCGCTTCGTTCCTTCCTTTTGGCAGAGAGAGAGAGAGAGAGAGATGGGGAGGCGGCTTTGGTCTTTACTGGTCGTCACTTCAGCTTCATTTAAGCAAACTTTAATTCACTTAATTACACCAAGACGCTCCTCTCTTAAGTCTCTCTCTCTCTCTCTCTCTCTCTCTCTCTCTCTCTCTCTCTCTCTCTCTCTCTCTCTCTCTCTCTCTCTCTCTCTCTCGTGATTGCAACTATAAAGCATGGACAGGCAAATAAAGTGAGAGAAATAAGAGTAAGAGGAGAAGGAGAAGAGGAAGAAGAGGAAGGAAGGGTGCAGGAAGAGGAAAGATAATGAAGGCAGTATAGAAGAGGGAAAATAACAAGGCGGAGTGAAATGTGAGAAAATGGGAGGATGTGCGCGTAGGGAAAATGAGAGAGAGAGAGAGAGAGAGAGAGAGAGAGAGAGGAGAGGAGAGGAGAGACTCGTTAACTACTCTCGAAACTGCAGTCGCTTGTTTTATGCCTCATTCTCTCTATCTCTTCTCTTTCCTCTTTGTTTTCTCCATCTATCCTTCCCTCTTCATCTTTTCTTTCCTTCTACTCATCTCTTTATATGTTTTTTCCCACTATTGGTCTTGATCTTCTGTATCTTCCTCCTCCTCCTCCTCCTCCTCCTCCTCCTCCTCCTCCTCCTCCTCCTCCTCCATTTTACATTTGATTCCTTAATATGTATCAAACAAATCTCTGGTCACACTTTTCATTTAGGCCTTATAGAATTTTTTGCATTTTTTAGATTATCACAATTTTAGATAAGGGAAACTGGAGGTAATTTTTTCATGCTTTTCATTACAAACTTTTCCTTTTAACATTTGATTCTCTGAAATACACATGCAGTGGTAGCAGAGACACACAGACAGCCTTGTTTGGCTCAGTAGGAGTATTGCTGTCTGTTCTTTCCTTTGTATTTCTTTGTGTTCCTTCTCGTCTTCTTCTCCTCCTCTCCATAAGGACTGGTTATCTGCTTAGTTTGGTTAATTTTGTTCATCTGATACTTTGCTTGCTTGTTCACTGATTCAACTTCTCTTCACAACATTCCTACTTTCACTTACTTGTCAATTTATTAGCTTCTTCACTTTCTTTTTATTTTCAAGTTCATCACGTTCACTTTTTTCACTTTTTTCACTGTTTTGCTCCTACACTTACCTGTTCACAAGGTATCTAACCCCGGCCAAAGTGAACCAGAGGGCAACGTGCGAGTTCTCCTCTTTGGTCCTGCGCTAGACTTTGGTGGTGGCACTTCAAAGCCCCGGTGCCATCCTCCCAGTGACTGGTCTGAGTGCCTGCCCTTCCTTCCCCTCCCACACTGACTCCCTTCACTCCCTCCTTACCTCTCTTAAACGTCAAGTCACCGTCTCTCTCTCTCTCTCTCTCTCTCTCTCTCTCTCTCTCTCTCTCTCTCTCTCTCTCTCTCTCTCTCTCTCTCTCTCTCTCTCTCTCTCTCTCTCTCTCTCTCTCTCTCTCTCTCTCTCTCTCTCTCTCTCTCTCTCTCTCTCTCTTATGCAGTCTTAAGATCCAGATCAAAACCTGTAAAAAGGAAAATTCAAAAGGTTTTTACGATTGAAGATTTTCTTCTAAGATTATAGATGCTAAAATGAAAAATAGAAGAGGAATATATTTTAATGAAAAGTGTTTTTTATATAGTGTCTTATTTTTTTCATTCTTTGGAAATATTATCTACGCAATGCTCTTCAAAACCTCAGGAGAATATTTAGCACATGTACAATGGTTCTTCTTTGAACTATTTGCATACTCGTTCTATTCCAGGTGTCGTCATTTTTCTTTCTCCTAATAAGAACTTACCTACCCTTCCTCCTCTCTTTTAGCACCTTCACCTGTTTCCTCCCTCCTCTTCACCTTGTTACCATAATTATATCACGCCTTCCTTTCTATTCCCTTCTCTTCATGTGTGTTTCCTTCCCATCTTTCACTGCTTTTCTCATTCCTTTCTTTCTTTGTCCATTTATCTATCTCCCCTTTCCTTCCTTTCCTCACTCTCTCTATCTCCTTTTTTTCATTCATCTTGCTTCTCATTCGTCTCTTTCCTAGCTCCTCCCTGTCCTCTCTCACTCACTCACTCCCTCTCTCTATCTCTCCCTTGTCATTCATACTACTACTCATTCTCTCTTCCAGTACCTCCATCTCTCACTTCTCCCTTTATCTTTGCCTCTCTCCTTCCTTCATTGATATCGTTTCTCATCTCCTTTCCTAGTACCTTCTGCATTCCTTTCCACCTCCTTCCCTTCTTCATTTATACTGTTACGCCATCACTCC
Organism: Portunus trituberculatus; assembly: GCF_017591435.1. Taxonomy (NCBI): domain Eukaryota; kingdom Metazoa; phylum Arthropoda; class Malacostraca; order Decapoda; family Portunidae; genus Portunus; species Portunus trituberculatus. The sequence goes on from NC_059274.1 coordinate 6,127,623, forward strand.
CTTCCTCACTACCTCTTGTTTTTTAGATAAGCTGTTGGTCGGGTGTGTTGCCTCTGAAATGGCGCTTCCCTGGCCTAACCTTTCTTATTGTTTGGGTCTTTTTTTCTCTCTCTCTTTTTTTCTTTCCTTGTCGTTTCCCGTATTGCCCAAAATCCATACACTGTTGTCTGTATATATCCAGTATACCTAGTTTTTTTTCAAGAGGGTGTATCTCGATTAATGTTCTTTTTTCTCTATATTTCTGCTTGTAATTTTCCTTTTCTTCTTTCCCAACACATACTAAGCTGTCTTTCCTCCCGCAGGCCCGCAGTAAGAGTGGCTCCGTCGACGCAGTACCTAAGAGTCAGCAAGGGAAGGGGATTGCCGTCCAGAAAGGAGGAACGCCTTCCAAGAACAACAATAAGCAGGTCGCCAAGCCTAGCGCTCAGAAGACCCAGGTGAAGCAGGCGCCATCCAAGGTGCAGGTGAAGGGCGGCAAAAAGGGCAAGAAGGGCCTCAAACACCAACAGTACGACCTCATTGTCACCATAGATCTGGTGAGTGAAACCGAGACTGCGCGGCGTGGTGACCTAAGGGTGGAGTAGAGGAGAGAGCAATCAAGACGTGTAGATTGTAGAAAGAGGAAGGAGAGGGGAACGAAGGGAAAAGTTAACCTTACAGATGAAGACAGAGAAGGAAAAAGGAAGAAGCAAAAGAGAAAGAGAAAGAAAAGAAGATGGTAGGAGGAGCAGGGAAAGGGAAAAGATTTGCAAATAAAGAAAGAGGGTGGTGAGAAGGAAATAAAAACATGCAGATAGAGAGGAGGAAGCTGGAGAAAATATAAACAAAGTTAGCAGTAAACAACAACGCAGGAGGAAGCAGTTGTACTTTAATTGATCAGAACATTCATTGAGGAAAGTCACCGCTGCTTGTTGGTGAAAATAAAGTACCTCTGCTCCCTCCTGTTATTCCCTCCTGCTCTCTCCGACATCCTAACTCCCCTTTCTCTCTCACCACGACCATTTTCAAAGGCCATAGACATTATTACTTTGCTTCTCAAGGGTGTTTAAGGCATTTTCTTTTTTGAATGATATATAAATCTTGCTACTCTGTCACTAGAACTGTAAAACCACTCTCAAAAACTCCTCCAGCTTCAAGTAGAGCCTTTTGAAAGTAGTGGAGATGCGGTGCAAAAATAATACGGCCCTACTTCCATTCAATTGTCTGATCTGTCAAAACATAATGAGTGTCCCGTCAACCAGCACTCATCACTGGCATAGCTAATCCACACAAACGATTACTGGTCACGTGTATCGGGAAGTGAGGAGGGAGGTGGTGCCTGTCCGCCAAGTTAAGCTTAATGAGTCGTCAGTGTTTCTCCGTTTGTTGTTGTGTTGTTGTTGTTGTTGGTGGTGGTGGTGGTGGTGGTGGTTGTGTTCCTGCTCCTTTCCCTACATACACTGTCTTTATTGTGGCGTTTCTCGTTTATCTTAGTGAAGTTTTCATCTTTGATAATTAGATATGTAATTGTTGTTCTTGTATAGTTTATATATTTTCAGGCATTTTCTCACATAAGGCGTTGTCTTTTTTCTCTCTGGTAAAATGTTCCTGATGTTTCCTCTTGACGTACTTTATTAATTTGCTTAAACGATTAATTAAAGCTGTGCCGGATATGATAATGCGTTTACACCAAATGCCGCAAATACCGTGCCGGCCTCATAAGCCCAGGGCGGCGGTGCCAATATAGAAGACCACTCCATTATGGAAACCCACTCAGGTGAAGGGATTATTGGAATTAATTTAAGGGTGTGTTTGTGTTGGTGTGTTTGGGTGACCTCCTTCCTACGCGCTGGTAAAGGTCAGTGGATAATGAGGAAAGAACACACACACACACACACACACACACACACACACACACACACACACACACACACACACACACACACACACACACACACACACACACACACACACACACAGGAAAGTTTCTGTGTGATCACCCAAGGAAAAGTAGAGGCAAAACATGGATTTATATCATGACCTTGAGATAACACTTCAAATCTTTTGTTTCACTGTAGATTGCTTATTGCTCGCTTATTTAAACTCATTTACATGTGAATAGCAGGAAGAACACAAGAAACAGTAAATGCCTCTCAACAAAATATATGAAAAAACAGAAACAGTGGGTTGAGAATTTTTTAACCCATCTCATAAAGTCTCAAAGTCTCCCACAGAAAGAACATTCTACTCGTATCTATTCATGCACTCATCGCCTTCGTCCACTCCACTCACCACCTTGTGCCACTCCTGCAGGTTGAGTACGGCTTGACAGATGACCTGGTGGCTGAGTTCAAGGAGGCCTTCATGCTCTTCGATAAGGATGAGGACGGCATGATCACCACTGCAGAGCTTGGAGTAGTGATGCGCTCCCTCGGCCAGCGACCCTCCGGTATGTCCCCTCAAAATAATCCTCATCCTCATCCTCATTCTCACCGTGTTTTCCCTTCATTAATAGTTCCAGTGTTAAGAATCATGAACTTGTGTGTAATGTGTAAAGTTGAGAATAACAGTTTCCATGTGGCTGATTTCCCGACGGTACTCGTATTGTGTGTGTGTGTGTGTGTGTGTGTGTGTGTGTGTTTTATGTCGCTGTCAAGGTGTGTGTGAAATGTTTGTGCTTTCCATTCTTCTTCTTTTCATTGTAGTTTGTCGGTCTCTTGAAAGGAAAATGAAAAATCAAGCTCGCACACACAATCTCTCTCTCTCTCTCTCTCTCTCTCTCTCTCTCTCTCTCTCTCTCTCTCTCTCTCTCTCTCTCTCTCTCTCTCTCTCTCTCTCTCTCTCTCTCTCTCTCTCTCTCTCTCTCTCTCTCTCTCTCTCTCTCTCTCTCTCTCACACACACACACACACACACACACACACACACACACACACACACACACACACACACACACACACACACACATCTCACATCTACAAACACCATCTCATCTCATACACTCACGCACCGCCCTCGCTCCTCTTACTCATTGACTCTCCCTCGTTGTGCAGAGACGGAGCTGAGGAAGTTGATGGGCGAGGTGGAGACATGCGGGGACGGGATTATCGAGTTCAATGAGTTCCTGCAGATGATGAGTAAGAAGTTGAAGGACATTGGCAACGAGGATGAGCTGAAGGAGGCTTTCAAGTGAGTATGAATCGATAGCCAGATGGAGGAGGAGTTGATGGAAGTAGTGGTGGTAATGATGGTGATGGAGGGAAAGCAGAAAGAAGAGAAGGAGTTGGTGATGCTGAGGCTGGAGGAGGAGGAGAAGAGGAGCACCTTGCATCTTTTTCAAGGTCACTTTTTCAATCTACCAAGGTCATGCATGAGTTGGTCCTTCGTAATTCATTCACTTTAAAGTGTCATGACCTCTTCTCCGGCTCGCAACTCCAGTCTCTTTTTTTCTTATTTTTTGCTGTTGTCAACATAAATTTTACATCAAGCAAACATCACGCACCATAAAACTAGTTCAAATAATTTCCTTTCCTCGCCTGCCCTTAGGAGATTGCACAGTATAGGAGATAGAGGAGGACGAGGGCTTATCATTGGGGTTGCAAGTTGTAGGGATGAGTAAGAGTGACTGACAGAGTACTGGAAGGACAAGGGATATTTGCAGTGCAGTGCATGAGGACTTGAGGTGAGGAGAAGCAAATATGTGAGGGAAGGAAAGTAATAATGAAAACTAAACACAAATGATAAACCAAAGGAAATAGACAGATTGGTTCTGAATTGAAGCTGTTGAGTAAATAGATCAATATTCAGAAGTGAATGGAATACTAACAAGAAGAATGAAGGATGTAGGAAGTAATCTAGCGAAAATAGAAAGGGAATGATGAAAAGTTAAGAGTGATTAGCCAGATATGTAATGCAAACACGAAAAAGGAACTAATAATTAATGAATGACTTTATCCAATTAAAATTAAGAAAAAAGAAAGGTCATGTATAAAATAAACATAGAGGTAGAATAAGTAAGATTATACCTACCTCGACAACAACAACAACAACACACACACACACACACACACACACACACACACACACACACACACACACACACACACACACACACACACACACACACACACACACACACACACACGGCCCGGTAGCTCAGTGGTTAGAGCGCTGACTTCACAAGCCAGATGACCGGGGTTCGATTCCCCGGCCGGGTGGAGATATTTGGGTGTCTCCTTTCACGTGTAGCCCCTGTTCACCTAGCAGTGAGTAGGTACGGGATGTAAATCGAGGAGTTGTGACCTTGTTGTCCCGGTGTGTGGTGTGTGCCTGGTCTCAGACCTATCCCAAGATCGGAAATAATGAGCTCTGAGCTCGTTCCGTAGGGTAACGTCTGGCTCTCTCGTCAGAGACTGCAGCAGATCAAACAGTGAATTACACACACACACACACACACACACACACACACACAAAACAGCAAGATATTTCCCTTTCCAAACTGAAATGCTGACAACTGAAATTATTTAGATAACAGAGTGGTGTGTGAAATGATTCTTTGTTACCCATACATCAAACAGAATAAAAGCAGACAGTGGAACTAAAAACATAAAATGGAAATTCTACGTTTTTCTTTTTTTTTTTTTTTTTTTTTTTTTTTTTTTTTTTTTTTTTTTTTTTTTCTTTGTAGTCATTTTATTCTTTTTCGTTTCATGTAAGAGAAACACTGACCACGGACAACAAAAAGAGTTAAATAAAGAGAAAAATAAAAGGTCCCAGTGAGATGCCAGTTAAAAAAAAAGTCAAAAGGATCATTCAAAACTGTAGAGTACCACAACCAAATAGGCAAACACACGGTAAGGAGCTACAAAAACACTGCACGCTTCAGCCTAACCTTCCTCTTGCAGGGTGTTTGACAAGAAGAACTCTGGGTACCTTTCATCGACGGAGCTACGCCACGTCATGACCAGTATGGGGGAGAAGATGTCCGAGCAGGAGGTGGAGGATATGATCAAGGAGGCAGCCCCCAACGGAGACGGAAGGGTCAATTATGAGGGTAGGACATTATGACTTGCCACTTTATATGACCTGACCTGACCTAACTTTTCCTCCTGTCATTCTCTTACCCTTTTCGTAACGTGTACTTTTATTGTACACTTTTTTATGCATTTTTATATAAAGTTTTTATTTTTAGAATAGTTTTGAGAAATTCCTTGAATGTGTGTGTACTTGGATTAGTTCACGACAGACCTAATAGTAGTTTGCCACAGCTGCATTCTTAATTTATTAATATCTCCTCTTCACTTTCTTTTTACTGAAAATATAAACGTTTCGTAAATCATCATTTTTTAGCAATCTTGTTAGTAGCTAATATTTTCTCTTGAATTTTTTCCTTTCCTTCTTTTCTATAAGTAAATACTTTAGTGTTTATTCTCATTCATTTGTTGTTACTGACATGCATTTTCCTTCCACAGAGTTCGTGAATATCATAGCAAGAAAGCACTAAGGTGACCCGGCCACCACAACCTTGCATACATGTCGTGTACATAGGTTTTTGTACTTTTGTAGGATTATTTTACCTAATCTATTTTGTTAGAACATCAAATATTCCCCTAATATGCACGGAAGGCTAACAATGGCGTCTGCGTGGTGGTGGCAGCGGCGGGACGTGTCTGCTCCTCGCCGTGCGTGCCTCGCGTGCCTTGCGTGCGTGCCGCCGCAAGTCGAACGCCACCGAGAGGCGAGGCTCCGCAGTGCGTCACTCGCCACCACCTGATTGCTGCGTCCTGCGCCACCTGTTGAAATTCCCTGTTGGTAAAGTCGTATTATAAAGTTGAGAAGAGCCCAGCCGCCACAGCAGCCCATTGTCAGTCTTCTGTACTACTGAAGAATCAAAATACAATAACCTGTTTCATTACGAAATGAAAGAAGAGTAGGTTTTGTTTGTTTCTGAAATATACGAGGTAAGTGGGAGGGCGAGGCTCGGCGAGGCCTGGCGGGGCGGAGAGGTGGGCGGCCCCGTCCTCGTCCGTGCCGGCGACCAACACTCCCGCAGGTTATTATGCGTTAGCTTTTACTTTTTTACTGTTTATTTTAGTAAGAAATGAACAGGGAGGAAGACGTCTGTCATTGTTGTTTTAGAGACCCAATGGAAAATACAATTGAAGTGCATTACACAAATCACACAATAATATATAATGTACATATATAAATATATCAGTCCGTATATACTATTTATTGCAAAATCATATTTTAGAATGATAGGATGTTCTACTGTTTTATTGTTAGTACATATATATAAACATATATATGGGTATTCACATAACAGTAGCTTTCATGAAAGCAATTGATAAATTTATGAAATTTTGTTGAGGTAAAGTACGCTCCCAGGAATGTTAACACTGTGTTGCTCAGCAATACTAAATTGCAGTGATGAAAATGTTACTATTCCAAGGCTTCCAAAGAGGGAGGCGGCAGCCCGCCCCCGCGCCACGCACAAACCTTTTACGGTGTTCTCCACTCCCTGACGAGGAGGGCAGCGGGCCGAGTCTTGAACACCCAGAGGAAACAGTGGATGGAATCGAACAGAGATGTCGACGATGAGTTGGTGTGGCCATGACGCCGCCAGCAGGTGACTGTGGCCCTGTGGCGAGGCTGTCACTCGAGGAAAGGAACATTTCCTTTCTCCTCCGTGACGTTCAAGGCTCGATGCTCGTGATCTCGCCCCAGCAGTGGAGACCTTATCCTTGTCACCACTTTAATGAAAAAACAAAGTAAATTTTCTTCTCCACACTGAAACATCAGCACAATGCCCATTATTCGCTATAAACGGGAAGGTTCGAACCTGACGTATGAATGACCAATGTTTCCAAAGTCTTTGATCCTCTATCGGCGCGCCATCCCGTCTCAGTTCACTCCCGCTCTCAGGGCCGCTAAGCCTCTTTTATCTAAACACTCACTCCCTGATTTGTGGAATTTTCCAGAATAAAAAATGAATAACTATATTTTGAAAGGTACGAAAGTGTAAATATTGATGATGCAGATGTTAGAAATGTTACTTGTTAAAAGGGTTTGAGTGAGCAGAGTGGCGTGAGATACAGACGGCCCATGAGGCTTCATTCTTCCCTGTGTTCATTTTCAATACGCACTCATTCTTATCCAGTGACCTAGTTCTTCTTCAGTATCGTGTTCAATGCACTCACAACTGGCCGTCTTATAACTCTTCTTAATATAATCCAATGCCTGGAGAAAGAATCCATCCCATTCGATGTTCGGTGTGTTGAGTCCAGCCTCGCCCAATGCGTATATGCTTACTATCCTGTCTGCGTCTCTTTGTCTTGGTAATTCGTTAGACAAAATGCTTGAGTTGGTATCAAGGTAGGTCGCAAGTGTTCTTTGTTAAGA